>NW_025726753.1:0-48156 GCF_021461395.2 Schistocerca americana
CCAACGCCGCCGCAAACAAACACACAGAGACAAACCACGCAAGCAAATAATCACCGCCTCTCGCACAACAACACACAGCCCGCCCGCCATCTCCGTCGCGATCGATACAAAGACACACAATAACAAACACACAAACGAAGCAGCTCCACACACAGCCAGCCACATGACACGTTTCCTTTCCTTCTCCCCTCCCAGTCACATCACGTCGCTCAAACGGAAAGAAAGAAACAAACAAACAAACAACACAGCGCGCACACACGCAGCAACAACACAGACTCTTTCGCACTTTTCAACTTCCGAACAGTGTGGTGGCCCTGAAAAAGGGCCGTTTTCTAGTCTCTCCCACCCACAAGCACGGCCGCGGGAAGGCCAGCGCCCGCTGCGACGCAGCCTAACCGCCGAAACCGTACAGGGTGCGCCCCTGCCTCTTCAGGGCGTACACCACGTCCATGGCCGTCACAGTCTTGCGCTTGGCGTGCTCAGTGTACGTCACCGCGTCGCGGATCACGTTCTCCAGGAACACCTTCAGCACCCCGCGGGTCTCCTCGTAGATCAGACCAGAGATGCGCTTCACGCCGCCCCCTGCGAGCCAGGCGGCGGATGGCGGGCTTCGTGATGCCCTGGATGTTGTCGCGCAACACCTTGCGGTGCCGCTTGGCGCCACCCTTGCCGAGCCCCTTTCCTCCCTTGCCGCGGCCTGTCATCCTTCCTTCCTCGGGCAAAGCAAAACGTGCACAAACAGCAGCTGCAGCGGCTGGCGAGTCGGCTACGGTCTGCGCCCAGCGCGCCCGCCGCCCCCCTATATAGACTCTGGCCCGCCCTCCCCCCACCACGCGCAACCGAGGGCATATAAGCGCAGCACGGAGGCGCGCGGGCCCGTTGTCAAGGCAGCACCGGACGCCGCGCCGCACCTAACCTCCACGCACGCCGCTCCGCTACCGCTACCGCTACCGCCATGGCCCGCACAAAGCAAACGGCCCGCAAGTCCACCGGCGGAAAGGCGCCGCGCAAACAGCTCGCCACCAAGGCGGCGAGGAAGAGCGCGCCCGCCACCGGAGGCGTCAAGAAGCCCCACCGCTACAGGCCGGGCACCGTCGCCCTGCGAGAAATCAGGCGCTACCAGAAGAGCACAGAGCTGCTCATCCGCAAGCTGCCATTCCAGCGCCTAGTGCGCGAGATCGCCCAGGACTTCAAGACCGACCTGCGCTTCCAGAGCTCCGCAGTCATGGCCCTGCAGGAGGCCAGCGAGGCCTACCTCGTCGGCCTCTTCGAAGACACCAACCTGTGCGCAATCCACGCCAAGCGCGTCACCATCATGCCCAAGGACATCCAGCTCGCGCGCCGCATCCGCGGCGAGCGCGCCTAAACCGCGCCGCGGCACCGCACCGCACAAACAAAAACGGCCCTTTTCAGGGCCACTAACATCTCTCCGTCGCGAGCAAACTTTGTCGGTCGCCTGCCTCTCGCCCCGCAACCCAAAAACAAAAACCACCACTTCCCGTCCGTCCGCCACACCCGCTCACTCTGCCTGCCTGCTAGCAGCGCGCAACAATCACACATCATCCCTCCCCGGCGCTCAAAGCGCACAATACCCAACGGCCGACGTCACACCGCACGGGTGGCTGGCCGGCCGCCGCTTTCGTTTCGAAAACAAAAAAAAACCCGCACTCCACTCCGACGGCCAACGGCCAGGCAGGCGCGCTCGCTCGCTCTACACGCCACCGAAATCCCCGCCGACTCCTTCCGCATCTCAACGTGCCCCCCCGTTGCAAAACATAACACACACACACACAAAGGAACAAAACAAAGACCAGACACGACTCGACAAGACAGACATCCGAGAAGAACGAACGCAGGCAAGCCAACCAACGTATTCAAACAAAACAACGTGACAGAAAACCAACCGTCGGCCGCCGCCACAAAACAAACACGGCGACAATCAACCACGACAACAACAACAACAACAACACCGCTTACCGCTACCGCCGCCCACACCCGCCACCGACCCCCGCAATCCAACCACCACGGCACGCAAACAGCATCCCCACGGGCATACAGAAACGCCAGACAGACACCCACACCAAACGCAACACGACAATCAAAACCTTCCCCGACGTGCTTTGATGGCCCTGAGAAGGGCCGTTTTGGGCCGCGCGTCTCTTGCGCGCCACTAGACGACGACGGGGGGTGGGGACGACGGAGTCAAGCGCCAAACCCTTCCTTTCCCATCTCTTTCTCCTCTACTCTACTTCTTCTTCTTGGGCGAAGCCTTCGCCTTAGACGGCGTCGTCGCCTTCTTCGGGCGCGGCGCCTTCGGCTTCTTCGTCGGAACCTTGGCGGCCTTCTTCGCCTTCGACGGCGACTTGGCCTTGGCCGGCTTGGCCGCAGCCGCCTTCTTCGCACCCGCGGGAGCGGCCGACGCCGCAGACGCCTTCTTGGCGGCGCCCGCCTTCCGACCGGTCGCCGCCTTCACGCCACCAGCCTTCTTTGCGCCGGCCGCACGGGCGCCCTTCTTCTCCTTGCTGGCCGGAGCGGCGCGCTTCTTCTTGGCACCGCCAGCACGAGCCTTGCCGCCCTCGGCCGCCCCCCCGCCGCCGGCGCCGGCAAGCTTGAACGAGCCGGACGCGCCCTTCCCCTTCGTCTGCACCAGCTCGCCCGCCACGACGGCCGACTTGAGGTACTTCTTGATAAACGGCGCCAGCTTCTCCGCGTCCAGCTTGTAGTGCGCGGCTATGTACTTCTTGATCGCCTGCAGCGACGACCCGCCGCGCTCCTTCAGACTCTTGATGGCGGCCGTCACCATCTCAGAGGTGCGCGGGTGCGCAGGCTTGGCGCGCGGCTTCTTCGCAGACGACGCAGACTTGGCCTTCTTCGTAGTGCCGGTGGCGGCGGGTGCCGCAGCAGTCTCGTTCGTAGCCGCCTGATCTGCCATTTCGACGACGCGCGTAACACACAGCGAGAGCGAGCGGGACGGCAGGCACGCAAGCACAAGAGCAGAGAATCACAAGGCCCAGCCAGTGTCGCGGGCGGGCGCGGACGGCCGAGAGAGCGGCCGCCACTCTGCGCGCCGCCGCGCCGCGCCTCCCGCGCTTGCTACCGCCCAACGTCCGACAGCCTGTGCGGAGCAGCCCCAAACCTGCGCCACAACCGCCCGCGCCTTTCAAACCACCGAGGATGGGGCTACACACAGCCACACCACAGTCGCCAACCAGTCGCCACGGCAGCGCCGCAAACCACGGCCAAACTGCAGCTACCGCGCGCTACAGCCTGGGTCGGCCCGCCGAGAATCGCCGCCCCCGCCCAAATGCCGCCCCCACAGCCCCAGCCGACGACCCGCCACAATGGCCAAACCTTCGGCAAAACTCCCACACCGTCGCCGCGGCAGCCCGGCCAGCGCGGCCGGCGCCACAGCCACACAAGCCGAGGCGTGCGGCGATGACGGCCGTGCAAACGCGCCTCCGCCGCCCCATCGCCTTCCGTCGCCCTCCCGCCGTTTCCCGATCGGCCCGCAGCCGTCGGGCCACATCGCGCGCCGTCCTCCTCCTCTCGCCCGCCAACATTCACAGCCGTTTCTCAACAATTGCCCGCCGCAAACGGACGCCGCCTGCGCAACAGGCGCCGCCGCCCCTCGCCGCTTCCGACCCAACCCCTCGACCGAGGCAAACCGCAATCCGAATCTACAGACCAACCCAATCTGCCGTCAAGCACACACGACAGCCGACCTTACACGTTACGCGTTACACATTACGTTTACACGTCTACGTTAGGTTAGGTTAGGTGGACGTGGGTTAGGTTAAGGGGACTTGGGTTAGGTTAAGCGTCAAACTTAGGTTAAGCATTCAAACACGTCAGGCGTCAGAGGTTAGGTTAGGTTAGGTTAGGTTAGGTTAGGTTAGGTTAGGTTAGGTTACACGTTAGGTTAAGGGGTCAGTGCTAGGTTAAGAAGCGTCAAACGTAGGTTACAAAAGCGTTCAAACGTGAGGCGTGAGCCGGACAGCTTACCTTACGTAGACGTTAGGGGCTCACAGGCTGAGCTCACCTCGCCACACCACACGTTAGGTTCGGTTCGGTTCGCTCGGCTCAGCGTAAAGCGCCGAGGTCAGGGTTACGTTCGTTCACCTTCGGGCGCCACACTTTCGGTTGAAAGGTCGCGACGGGACGACGTCGGCAGGCACGCCGCAAACGAACAAAAACGTACAGACGACGTCGGAAACCGCCGACAGACGGGGGAGCAGCACGACCACGACCACGACCAGACACCGAGCGCGAACGAGACACACGCGAACCACCCCCACCGGCCAAAGGGCACCACACAACAACCCAGAGCACCACGTGTCGACACCAGAGCAACCCGCCGCTCACGCGACATGGCTGGCACCGAAGGGCAACCGCCCGCAACTGCGCTTTCCGCGCCGGCCCGGATGCACGTCGTGCTACAACAACACCACTACCGTACACAGCCGCTGTTCACAACATCACTATCAATGGCGCGCCCGCGGCTCGCCGCCGTCGCAGTCGCAGCCCCAACGCCAGCACTTTTGCACCACCATTCACACGCACCGCAACACAGCTCGCCGACACAGCCGAACAAAACAAACACCACACAACAACAGCAACAACGCCGCCGCCTCTACTTGTGCCGGCGACCCACCCCGCCGATGGCGCACCTCTCGCCAGCCGGCAATCGACACACACGCACCCACCCACCGGGGCCCAGTGCAAAAAAAAAAAAAAAAAAACACACAAAAACAAAAAAACCAAACAACACAAACGACACGGGAAGCGCACACCGCCACTTCGCGCGCACGCCACCAACCAGTCGTCGTCTCAAAATAACAAACACAAACAAAATAAACTAACAACTAGGGCAACACAAAACAAAAACGCCTCGCACGAACCGCCCACAAAAAGGACAAGCACACGCACAGCCTCTGCTGACGACCACGACGCAGCGGCACGCTGCTCCTGTCCCGCGCCCCGCGCCCCACTCGATTCACAACTCACGCGACACCGTCAACGACGGGCTCGCTTCCCGCAACCTACCACCTTTCCGCCACGACGCACAGCCCCAGCCCCACCCGACGACGCCCGTGGCAACGACTGCACTTTCACCACCGCCTCCCCCTTCCCCCCCAAAACACACACACACACACACACACAGCCAGCCAAAAACGCACTCGCGACCCACACATGCACGTGCATCGGCACACGCCAACCAGTCAACGTCGACAACCACACGCAAGGCTCGAAACGAAACCGGCGTCCTTCCACGTTGCCATCAAGCTACGCGACACAAGACACAAGGAACCAACACAACAGCCGGCCCCACTAATTCCCACTCTCACGCCGCAAAAAGCACACCGAAACCGCCAAACGCACGCACATTCCCCTTCGCACTGACACCACCGACCGGCTCGCTACCACACACCTCTCGGCAGCCGTTTCACGCCAATTCGCCACACCGCCCACACAGTCGACAAGCGCCCGCCCTGTACGGCACACGCAACGACGCAGCGCAGCAAAGGGCGCCCGCAACACATACCTCTCCGCCGCCCGACGCGCCAACCGCCACACCACACCGCCAGCCACTCGCAAATTGTGCACTGCCACCAGCCACACGTCCAACACGCCGCGCCGCCTCCGGCCACCCGCCAGGGGGCGCTCACGTCCGCGACAACAGCGCGGCCCGCCGGGCCGGGCCGAACCGAACCGAGCCGCCGCTGCTCTGCACTCGGCACGGCCACACCCTGCTGCAGACCGGGCTCGTCCCTCTGTACGCGTCTGCCTGCGCATCAACACAACACGACCTTTTTTTTTTTTTTCCTCTCTACCGCCATCCCTTCTTCTCGCGTTTTACTCGTTGTTGCAGCAGCGGCGCACACCTACACATCCACAGCCCCAGCCGAGCCGGCCTCACCTCAGGGCCCGCCGCCAGCGTCTCCTCCTCGGGCACAGGTGCGGTGCTGTGGCCGCCCATCCAACCGCATTGCTGGCCGTCCAGCCACCAGGCGTTCCCACTGCCGCGAGCCACGCCGCGCACCGACCCTGCTGCAGAAAACGAAGCATAGCCAGAGACCGACCGATACACAAAGCAAGCCGTCGCCTCGCCTCTTGTCCTTCCTGCCTTCCTTCCGCCCCCGCCCTTCTCACACCACCGCCTCTCCACTTTCGCCCCCCCCCCCCCTCCTTTTTTTTCTTCTTTCTTTCTTTCTTTGGCCCTCTCTCCTTCCCGCCATGGCGGTTACGGCACCGCCTGCAGCGGCAGATTTTTTGCGCCCACACGCCTACTCCTACCACCATTAACCTTGCCCTGCCCTGCCCATCAACGTCGCAGTCGAACCGACGCTTGCCAACACACTGCCCACGTTCCTTTCTCTTTTCGGCCTACGCCCATTACGCGCCGCCGCCACAGCACCTTCCCTTCCCACAACACACCGACGTCATCACACGCACCCAAAACAGGGGCCACGACCGTGTTCCTCGCCCACTCCCATCCCGCACGGTACGCACATTCCCAACTACTACCGCGCACCCTCCCTTTCCACTCTGTGTGTCTCTGTGTCTGTGTCCTGTCCGCGCGTGACGCCTCTCAACATCCGCCGTCCCCCGTCCCGTTTTCGCCCCCATGCCGTCGTCGCGCCGCCTCCTCCCCGTCCACCGCCGCCCCTGTCCGCCCCGCACCACACCATACACCGCTGCTTGTCCCGGCCGTTGCCACCAAAGGCGCCGACCGCAAACGCGCCACGCCGCAGCCCCCGTGCGTCTCGCGCTCGCTTGCATCTCCGTGCCGACGCTGCCTCTCTTCCCACTCGCACTCGACCTCGACAACACAGTCTTTGGCTCCGCCACTGCGTGTTCCGGTGGTACGCACGCTGCAACACGTATGTATTCATTACCAGAGCGATGGCGAGGCATGACAGCATCTCTGTCTGACCAGAGAGTTCTTTATCGCTGCTAGTCGGCGCTTGGACCGCGCCAGACGACAGTAGTGGCACGCACCGGGTCGCCAGGAACAGTTGTTATATATATTGTAGCGCGAGTCGGGAGAGGTAGTAGTCGGTCGACAGTAGTAGCGGGTGGACGGTTGTACTGAGCGGGCGTCGGCGGCGTGCTCTGCTCGTCTCGCGACTCTGGTCACGGTTCGGGACGATGTATAGTATATTGTGTTATAATCAAGAGGTGGTGTGACGCTGCATTGCGCAAATCTGATAACGTATGTTCATTGTACTTATTTTGTTCAACAACACAAGCCCCACTATTACTTTTTTTCTAAAGTAACTTTTGTCTCTTAACGAAAAACATTCACTTTTTAAAGACTACTTCCTATGGCATTTCCCTCCAAGGAGTGCAATTAATTACCAGCCAGCACTCATTCATTGCACACAGCTGTGTAAGGGGTATCTACAATCGAGGAGCGGATATAAATGCAATTTTTTGTTTCTTTTTGTTTTTTGTTTTGTGTGTGTGTTGTAACCTCCCAGCAATATTTAAAATAATGGACAATGTTATTTACGGATGCTAATGGACATTGCGCTAATTGTAACCTCGCCCACAATGAGAGGTATTGAAAATGGCAACAACAATGTGCAATTCGCAATCTGACTCAAATATAAAGTCTTCACACAACATTTAAAAAAGTCCGTTCAGTGACAAGAAACTTCAATTAAACCGAAATATCGGTCTTTGGCCCTGTGCAAAACAATCGGAATTAAAGTCTTACCTCCGAATAAATGGATGTCACATTTCTGCTCTGGTTGTTGCGCAGCGCTTGGAGGAACTGCATTGCAAATAATAATATTCTCTTTTTTTGTGATTTTAGTGACATTTTTCTTCAAAGAAGTGGAACGAACTCTTTAGTTCAATAAAAGATTAAATGTTTGAAAAATGCTTTTGAAATAAAAATTATTATTGGGGAACTTGTTGGAGCATAATTACAATAAATACAATTTCTCATTATCTAATGATTATATTAATTAACAGTATACCTTATTCACCATCTTGACCAGTGTTGCCGACCGCCTACATCACACAACCGCACTCGGCTGCTACTACTGACCGACCGCTCTGCATGACGACTATTAGCGTACTGCACGCGACGACTACTGACAGAGTACAGCCCTCAACTACACAGACTGACTGACTGACTGAGAACCGCTCGCAACACTCGCGCAGTCCAGCGCAAACTCTCTGGTCACAGATGCTACAATGTCTCGCCATCGCTACTATGTTACATACGTGTTTCAGTGTCTTTTTCATTGGGGTAACGATCTTTGGCTCTTTTTATTCTGAATACAGGGCCAAAGGTCAACGGCTGCTGCCCTTATACAATTTATCAGGTTTCATTATGTCTGTTGCAATGTTACATACGGTTCACTCTTTCATTAATATTATCGTTGGGTTTGTTTTGTAGGGACGTTAACATTCTGGCACATTTTTATTATCATCGGACTCTCTGCTATTTGTGCAGGGAGGTTATACCTGGGTCCATTTCCATTTCCATTTACATTTTAATATTGATAGACTTTTTGTTTTCTTTTTTGTTTCTTGTTGTTTTTCCTTCTTTTTTTTTGTTGTTTTTTTTCTTTTGTTTTGTTTTTCCCGCTCTCACCACCACCGCCGCATCACGCCTTCCGTTTTCTTGGTTTCTTTTCTGTGCTTCAACATCACCGCGCCCCATTTCCACACCACAGCCATCAGCCTCCAAGACGGGCGGGCGCAGTGTGCCATTTCCGGCGCACAAGCACACCCGTACGGTACTCTCCTCGCCCCCACGCCACCAACAACACAGCGACCACGCGGCTTTCAGGCACGGCACGGCACGGCACGGCACCGGCGAAATGCGCCGCCCCCGCCCCCGCCCCTCCGCGCATCCGTCCGTCTCGCCACGTTCACTGACAGCCGCGTCTGCGGCTACACCACGACAACCACAACACAACACCGCTCCCCTCCCTGGCAACTCACATTGTTTTTCTCCTCCTCTTTTGCACAAACCACAACGCCGAGCACAGGCGCAAGCCACCCACACCGCGCCCCTCCCCGTCCCGTCTTTGGCCGCCGCTCCTCGTTTCCTCGTTTGCCCCCTCCCATCTCCCGAAATGCCATGCCAGCAGCGTTACGCATGCCCCTCCCCTGTCCACACAACACTACCGCCTAACGAACAGCCTTTTCCGGGCCACATGCAGGGCACGCCCACCTCCAAACACTGCCAATTCACGGACGCACGCACGCACACACACACACACACACACACACACACACTCACTTTCTCGACACCTTTCTGTACGGAGGGTGCGTCATCTCGACCGTGACAGAGTGACGGCAACTATCGACGATCCATTTCCCCCCACTGGTAAAACATGTCCACTAACACCTACATACATCATTCAAGTACACAGACAATAGCATACACACAATGGGAGGGCACACGAACATGGACGGCACGGCACTGTCATACACTCTTCCTCAGAACCATATCAACAAACGTTACGTACATCCGGGAAAGCGAAAGCGAAAGCGAAAGCAAAGGCAAAGCCCAATGCAGCCGTCAAAGGTAACGTTCACCACGGCAGACACTTGCAGCCGCGCCGCCGTTAAACGCATTTCAGTGCGGCTCCAATACGCCTCCGACACGGGAACGTTCCGTTGCTCTACGAATGCGTTTCTCCCCTTTTTCCCTTCCTCTCTCTTTTGCCCCCCCCTCCTTGCACTCTTGCCTCATTCCTCACGTTCTGCCCAGACATTCGACCGATCAGAGTCAACCTTTCGTTACCGTTCTCAGCGCGACGGTGTACAACAGTATGACGGGTGTGCCCAAGACTTCGGTTCAGTTGCGTGACGCCGGTCTATCGCGCCGATCGACAGTTACTCAGGGGGCGACGGATCGGACCACGTCACCGACACACAAAACACTTTCAAACAAACAAACAAATACATACCGGATGGACACAGACAAACACGTGTACAGACATTCGCCAAACAAACGACCGGCGCCGCCGCCGCCGCCGCCGTCTAGCGTGCATCTTGAATGACGACATCGGTGTGCGTGCGTCGTACGCAATCAGTCAGACACGGCTATCAAACATCAGAGTCGAATGGTACATCATCGTGCGTGTCGCCGTACACGTACAGTACAATACAACAACAATGCGTCTTAATGGCACGTTCATTTCAACGTCACTCACACACCTCCACGCTGCAGTTACGTCGCACCATTGTCAAACTCGGCGTACAGCAAAGGGAATAGTGGGCGGCAAAAACAAACCAAACAAAAACATTTCACATTTCACCCTCGCCATGTATGATGTGCAAAAAAACAAACCCGCAAACGGCCGTCGTTACGGTGACACAAAAGTCGCCGATCGCACTGTCCCCCCTCGCAGACGGGTAACACACAAACACACACACACCCCAACAACACCAATGGGTCAAAAACCACGCCAACGAGGCGTGCCACCATTCCACGCCACGGCGACCAACCTCGTGGCCGTACCCCGCGCAACACGCTTTGACGCGCCCCCCCACCCACAATCAAAATGCACACATACATCACAGCCGTCCACACAAACAACAACAACAACAACAATTCCGCCCTTCCCGCAAAAGGCAAGTTGGTGGCCCTGAAAAGGGCCGTTTCGCCGCTCTCGCAACGGAGGAGCCTTCTCCATCCTTCCTTCCATTCCAGAGCCACCTCCTTACTTGGAGCTCGTGTACTTGGTCACCGCCTTCGTGCCCTCGCTCACGGCGTGCTTGGCCAGCTCGCCAGGCAGCAACAGCCGCACAGCGGTCTGGATCTCGCGGGACGTGATGGTCGAGCGCTTGTTGTAGTGCGCCAGGCGAGAAGCCTCGGCCGCAATGCGCTCGAAAATGTCGTTCACGAAGCTGTTCATGATGCTCATCGCCTTCGACGAGATGCCCGTGTCAGGGTGCACCTGCTTCAGCACCTTGTAGATGTAGATGGCATAGCTCTCCTTCCTCTTGCGCTTCTTCTTCTTGTCGCCCTTCGAAATGTTCTTCTGCGCCTTGCCAGCCTTCTTGGCGGCCTTCCCGCTAGTCTTGGGCGGCATCTCCAACCAACGTACGGCAGCAGCAACACCAGTAGCAAGCGCTCCGCTCTAGTCAGCGTCTCCCCACACAGTGGCACCCGCCGCCAGCCGCCGCCGCACCTTTACCAGCTCGCCCTGTTGCGGCCGCCGACCAATGGGGCGCGCGCGCAACCGGCCGCCGCACCCGAGCCCATAAAGCACCCCCACCCCGGTAAGACGTAGCAAAAGCCTTCGACTCAGTCTGGCACACCGGGATATTACACAAGATGTACACCCTAGGCTTCCCCGGAAAGATAGTCAAAATCGTTAAAAACTATCTCTCCGGTAGGACTTTCTCAGTCAAGATCGATGGATCCCTGTCGACCAGGAGAAGAATCAGTGCAGGCGTGCCCCAGGGCTCAGTCCTGGGACCCGTCCTCTACAGTGTCTACACTGCTGACATCCCTACGACTCAGCATGTAAACACTGCACAGTACGCAGACGACACTGCATTCTTCTCCTGCTCGACAAACAGGAACCTGGTTACAAGGCGTCTGCAAACCGCCCTAAACAGGACGGAAAACTGGGCAAAGCAGTGGCGCATCTCAATTAACTCTGAGAAAACACAAGCCATGCTGCTCACCAGACGCTATGGGAAACGCCGACCCCCAAGAAGACCATACCAACTGCTGAGATTGCAGGGGCAGAATTTGCCATGGAGAAATTCTGCGAAGTACCTCGGTGTCACACTTGACAGACGCCTGACATGGAAGTGCCACATAGAGGAGCTTCGCAGAAAGGCTCACGCCAGGATGCAGATTCTGTACCCTGTCTTGAACAGCACCAGTTCCCTCGACCCCGCAACAGGAGTAGCGATCTATCGAAGTCTAATTCGACCGATACTGGAATATGCGTGCCCTGTATGGGGCTACGCAGCCAGATCGACGATAGATCGCTTACAAAAGACTCAAAACAGAGCGTTAAGACGAGCCCTACACGTCCCCACGCGCTTCCCCACGGCAGATTTGCACGAAGCCGCAGACATAGAGCCAATCACCACAAGATTCCGCACCCTGGCAGAAGTGTTCTACGCCACGGCGCGGAAGTCAGAAAACGAATTAATCAACACCCTTGGGCAATACGAACCCCATAGGCAGAGATATAACAGACCCAAGTCGCTACTCCTGCAGTAGCAGAAAAAGAACAACTAAAGAAAACTCTCAACGAACAGCAACCAACAAAAGCAAAGAAACAAAAACAACACAAAAGAAAAGAGGAGGAAATGTCCTAATGTGACAACAACCTCCACCAGCACACCCTCTAAAGGTAGAGGAATAAAAGAGAGAAGCAGCAGCTGCGCCGGCACGCACTCCGCTGCTCGACTCGCTGCCGCTCGCACCGGTCGTTTTCGTTTCCGTTTCGTGTGCACCGTCGCTAGCCCATCGCCATGTCCGGACGCGGAAAGGGAGGCAAAGTCAAGGGCAAGTCAAAGTCCCGCTCAAGCAGGGCTGGGCTCCAGTTCCCGGTCGGCAGAATCCACCGCCTCCTGCGCAAGGGAAACTACGCAGAGCGCGTCGGCGCCGGGGCGCCCGTCTACCTCGCCGCCGTCATGGAGTACCTCGCGGCTGAGGTGCTCGAGCTGGCCGGAAACGCGGCCCGCGACAACAAGAAGACGCGCATCATCCCGCGCCACCTGCAGCTTGCCATCCGCAACGACGAGGAGCTCAACAAGCTCCTGTCGGGCGTCACCATCGCACAGGGTGGTGTCCTGCCCAACATCCAGGCCGTCCTGCTGCCAAAGAAGACCGAGAAGAAGGCCTAAAGGAGGCCAGGCAATCGCAGCGCCGCGTGCTCCCCTGCACGCAACGCGCTTTGCCGGCTCGGCCCACAACAATCGGCCCTTTTCAGGGCCACCACACAAACCTACGTCCAAAGCAAAATTTCAGTCGTCCTCGCCGCACCTTGTTTTGTTTTAACTTTGCACTGTCACAGCACAGCCGCCGCCGGCGCACGTCCGCCATCTTGTCGTCCACACAGCCCGTGTGGCCCAACACACACACACACGCACACATTTTGCACCGTCGCAGTCGCCTTCCAAACCGACAACGGCAGCAATAATGACCATTGTTAAAGGGAGGCGTGTCGACACACCGCCCTCCACTCCCGCGCGCAACGGCCGTCGACACGAACGAAACAGCTGATCCGGCCGCCTATGCCCACACGCCTTGCCTCGGAAACCCCAACGCCGCCGCAAACAAACACACAGAGACAAACCACGCAAGCAAATAATCACCGCCTCTCGCACAACAACACACAGCCCGCCCGCCATCTCCGTCGCGATCGATACAAAGACACACAATAACAAACACACAAACGAAGCAGCTCCACACACAGCCAGCCACATGACACGTTTCCTTTCCTTCTCCCCTCCCAGTCACATCACGTCGCTCAAACGGAAAGAAAGAAACAAACAAACAAACAACACAGCGCGCACACACGCAGCAACAACACAGACTCTTTCGCACTTTTCAACTTCCGAACAGTGTGGTGGCCCTGAAAAGGGCCGTTTTCTAGTCTCTCCCACCCACAAGCACGGCCGCGGGAAGGCCAGCGCCCGCTGCGACGCAGCCTAACCGCCGAAACCGTACAGGGTGCGCCCCTGCCTCTTCAGGGCGTACACCACGTCCATGGCCGTCACAGTCTTGCGCTTGGCGTGCTCAGTGTACGTCACCGCGTCGCGGATCACGTTCTCCAGGAACACCTTCAGCACCCCGCGGGTCTCCTCGTAGATCAGACCAGAGATGCGCTTCACGCCGCCCCTGCGAGCCAGGCGGCGGATGGCGGGCTTCGTGATGCCCTGGATGTTGTCGCGCAACACCTTGCGGTGCCGCTTGGCGCCACCCTTGCCGAGCCCCTTTCCTCCCTTGCCGCGGCCTGTCATCCTTCCTTCCTCGGGCAAAGCAAAACGTGCACAAACAGCAGCTGCAGCGGCTGGCGAGTCGGCTACGGTCTGCGCCCAGCGCGCCCGCCGCCCCCCTATATAGACTCTGGCCCGCCCTCCCCCCACCACGCGCAACCGAGGGCATATAAGCGCAGCACGGAGGCGCGCGGGCCCGTTGTCAAGGCAGCACCGGACGCCGCGCCGCACCTAACCTCCACGCACGCCGCTCCGCTACCGCTACCGCTACCGCCATGGCCCGCACAAAGCAAACGGCCCGCAAGTCCACCGGCGGAAAGGCGCCGCGCAAACAGCTCGCCACCAAGGCGGCGAGGAAGAGCGCGCCCGCCACCGGAGGCGTCAAGAAGCCCCACCGCTACAGGCCGGGCACCGTCGCCCTGCGAGAAATCAGGCGCTACCAGAAGAGCACAGAGCTGCTCATCCGCAAGCTGCCATTCCAGCGCCTAGTGCGCGAGATCGCCCAGGACTTCAAGACCGACCTGCGCTTCCAGAGCTCCGCAGTCATGGCCCTGCAGGAGGCCAGCGAGGCCTACCTCGTCGGCCTCTTCGAAGACACCAACCTGTGCGCAATCCACGCCAAGCGCGTCCACGCCAAGCGCGTCACCATCATGCCCAAGGACATCCAGCTCGCGCGCCGCATCCGCGGCGAGCGCGCCTAAACCGCGCCGCGGCACCGCACCGCACAAACAAAAACGGCCCTTTTCAGGGCCACTAACATCTCTCCGTCGCGAGCAAACTTTGTCGGTCGCCTGCCTCTCGCCCCGCAACCCAAAAACAAAAACCACCACTTCCCGTCCGTCCGCCACACCCGCTCACTCTGCCTGCCTGCTAGCAGCGCGCAACAATCACACATCATCCCTCCCCGGCGCTCAAAGCGCACAATACCCAACGGCCGACGTCACACCGCACGGGTGGCTGGCCGGCCGCCGCTTTCGTTTCGAAAACAAAAAAAACCCGCACTCCACTCCGACGGCCAACGGCCAGGCAGGCGCGCTCGCTCGCTCTACACGCCACCGAAATCCCCGCCGACTCCTTCCGCATCTCAACGTGCCCCCCCGTTGCAAAACATAACACACACACACACAAAGGAACAAAACAAAGACCAGACACGACTCGACAAGACAGACATCCGAGAAGAACGAACGCAGGCAAGCCAACCAACGTATTCAAACAAAACAACGTGACAGAAAACCAACCGTCGGCCGCCGCCACAAAACAAACACGGCGACAATCAACCACGACAACAACAACAACAACAACACCGCTTACCGCTACCGCCGCCCACACCCGCCACCGACCCCCGCAATCCAACCACCACGGCACGCAAACAGCATCCCCACGGGCATACAGAAACGCCAGACAGACACCCACACCAAACGCAACACGACAATCAAAACCTTCCCCGACGTGCTTTGATGGCCCTGAGAAGGGCCGTTTTGGGCCGCGCGTCTCTTGCGCGCCACTAGACGACGACGGGGGGTGGGGACGACGGAGTCAAGCGCCAAACCCTTCCTTTCCCATCTCTTTCTCCTCTACTCTACTTCTTCTTCTTGGGCGAAGCCTTCGCCTTAGACGGCGTCGTCGCCTTCTTCGGGCGCGGCGCCTTCGGCTTCTTCGTCGGAACCTTGGCGGCCTTCTTCGCCTTCGACGGCGACTTGGCCTTGGCCGGCTTGGCCGCAGCCGCCTTCTTCGCACCCGCGGGAGCGGCCGACGCCGCAGACGCCTTCTTGGCGGCGCCCGCCTTCCGACCGGTCGCCGCCTTCACGCCACCAGCCTTCTTTGCGCCGGCCGCACGGGCGCCCTTCTTCTCCTTGCTGGCCGGAGCGGCGCGCTTCTTCTTGGCACCGCCAGCACGAGCCTTGCCGCCCTCGGCCGCCCCCCCGCCGCCGGCGCCGGCAAGCTTGAACGAGCCGGACGCGCCCTTCCCCTTCGTCTGCACCAGCTCGCCCGCCACGACGGCCGACTTGAGGTACTTCTTGATAAACGGCGCCAGCTTCTCCGCGTCCAGCTTGTAGTGCGCGGCTATGTACTTCTTGATCGCCTGCAGCGACGACCCGCCGCGCTCCTTCAGACTCTTGATGGCGGCCGTCACCATCTCAGAGGTGCGCGGGTGCGCAGGCTTGGCGCGCGGCTTCTTCGCAGACGACGCAGACTTGGCCTTCTTCGTAGTGCCGGTGGCGGCGGGTGCCGCAGCAGTCTCGTTCGTAGCCGCCTGATCTGCCATTTCGACGACGCGCGTAACACACAGCGAGAGCGAGCGGGACGGCAGGCACGCAAGCACAAGAGCAGAGAATCACAAGGCCCAGCCAGTGTCGCGGGCGGGCGCGGACGGCCGAGAGAGCGGCCGCCACTCTGCGCGCCGCCGCGCCGCGCCTCCCGCGCTTGCTACCGCCCAACGTCCGACAGCCTGTGCGGAGCAGCCCCAAACCTGCGCCACAACCGCCCGCGCCTTTCAAACCACCGAGGATGGGGCTACACACAGCCACACCACAGTCGCCAACCAGTCGCCACGGCAGCGCCGCAAACCACGGCCAAACTGCAGCTACCGCGCGCTACAGCCTGGGTCGGCCCGCCGAGAATCGCCGCCCCCGCCCAAATGCCGCCCCCACAGCCCCAGCCGACGACCCGCCACAATGGCCAAACCTTCGGCAAAACTCCCACACCGTCGCCGCGGCAGCCCGGCCAGCGCGGCCGGCGCCACAGCCACACAAGCCGAGGCGTGCGGCGATGACGGCCGTGCAAACGCGCCTCCGCCGCCCCATCGCCTTCCGTCGCCCTCCCGCCGTTTCCCGATCGGCCCGCAGCCGTCGGGCCACATCGCGCGCCGTCCTCCTCCTCTCGCCCGCCAACATTCACAGCCGTTTCTCAACAATTGCCCGCCGCAAACGGACGCCGCCTGCGCAACAGGCGCCGCCGCCCCTCGCCGCTTCCGACCCAACCCCTCGACCGAGGCAAACCGCAATCCGAATCTACAGACCAACCCAATCTGCCGTCAAGCACACACGACAGCCGACCTTACACGTTACGCGTTACACATTACGTTTACACGTCTACGTTAGGTTAGGTTAGGTGGACGTGGGTTAGGTTAAGGGGACTTGGGTTAGGTTAAGCGTCAAACTTAGGTTAAGCATTCAAACACGTCAGGCGTCAGAGGTTAGGTTAGGTTAGGTTAGGTTAGGTTAGGTTACACGTTAGGTTAAGGGGTCAGTGCTAGGTTAAGAAGCGTCAAACGTAGGTTACAAAAGCGTTCAAACGTGAGGCGTGAGCCGGACAGCTTACCTTACGTAGACGTTAGGGGCTCACAGGCTGAGCTCACCTCGCCACACCACACGTTAGGTTCGGTTCGGTTCGCTCGGCTCAGCGTAAAGCGCCGAGGTCAGGGTTACGTTCGTTCACCTTCGGGCGCCACACTTTCGGTTGAAAGGTCGCGACGGGACGACGTCGGCAGGCACGCCGCAAACGAACAAAAACGTACAGACGACGTCGGAAACCGCCGACAGACGGGGGAGCAGCACGACCACGACCACGACCAGACACCGAGCGCGAACGAGACACACGCGAACCACCCCCACCGGCCAAAGGGCACCACACAACAACCCAGAGCACCACGTGTCGACACCAGAGCAACCCGCCGCTCACGCGACATGGCTGGCACCGAAGGGCAACCGCCCGCAACTGCGCTTTCCGCGCCGGCCCGGATGCACGTCGTGCTACAACAACACCACTACCGTACACAGCCGCTGTTCACAACATCACTATCAATGGCGCGCCCGCGGCTCGCCGCCGTCGCAGTCGCAGCCCCAACGCCAGCACTTTTGCACCACCATTCACACGCACCGCAACACAGCTCGCCGACACAGCCGAACAAAACAAACACCACACAACAACAGCAACAACGCCGCCGCCTCTACTTGTGCCGGCGACCCACCCCGCCGATGGCGCACCTCTCGCCAGCCGGCAATCGACACACACGCACCCACCCACCGGGGCCCAGTGCAAAAAAAAAAAAAAAAAAAACACACAAAAACAAAAAAACCAAACAACACAAACGACACGGGAAGCGCACACCGCCACTTCGCGCGCACGCCACCAACCAGTCGTCGTCTCAAAATAACAAACACAAACAAAATAAACTAACAACTAGGGCAACACAAAACAAAAACGCCTCGCACGAACCGCCCACAAAAAGGACAAGCACACGCACAGCCTCTGCTGACGACCACGACGCAGCGGCACGCTGCTCCTGTCCCGCGCCCCGCGCCCCACTCGATTCACAACTCACGCGACACCGTCAACGACGGGCTCGCTTCCCGCAACCTACCACCTTTCCGCCACGACGCACAGCCCCAGCCCCACCCGACGACGCCCGTGGCAACGACTGCACTTTCACCACCGCCTCCCCCTTCCCCCCCAAAACACACACACACACACACACACAGCCAGCCAAAAACGCACTCGCGACCCACACATGCACGTGCATCGGCACACGCCAACCAGTCAACGTCGACAACCACACGCAAGGCTCGAAACGAAACCGGCGTCCTTCCACGTTGCCATCAAGCTACGCGACACAAGACACAAGGAACCAACACAACAGCCGGCCCCACTAATTCCCACTCTCACGCCGCAAAAAGCACACCGAAACCGCCAAACGCACGCACATTCCCCTTCGCACTGACACCACCGACCGGCTCGCTACCACACACCTCTCGGCAGCCGTTTCACGCCAATTCGCCACACCGCCCACACAGTCGACAAGCGCCCGCCCTGTACGGCACACGCAACGACGCAGCGCAGCAAAGGGCGCCCGCAACACATACCTCTCCGCCGCCCGACGCGCCAACCGCCACACCACACCGCCAGCCACTCGCAAATTGTGCACTGCCACCAGCCACACGTCCAACACGCCGCGCCGCCTCCGGCCACCCGCCAGGGGGCGCTCACGTCCGCGACAACAGCGCGGCCCGCCGGGCCGGGCCGAACCGAACCGAGCCGCCGCTGCTCTGCACTCGGCACGGCCACACCCTGCTGCAGACCGGGCTCGTCCCTCTGTACGCGTCTGCCTGCGCATCAACACAACACGACCTTTTTTTTTTTTTTCCTCTCTACCGCCATCCCTTCTTCTCGCGTTTTACTCGTTGTTGCAGCAGCGGCGCACACCTACACATCCACAGCCCCAGCCGAGCCGGCCTCACCTCAGGGCCCGCCGCCAGCGTCTCCTCCTCGGGCACAGGTGCGGTGCTGTGGCCGCCCATCCAACCGCATTGCTGGCCGTCCAGCCACCAGGCGTTCCCACTGCCGCGAGCCACGCCGCGCACCGACCCTGCTGCAGAAAACGAAGCATAGCCAGAGACCGACCGATACACAAAGCAAGCCGTCGCCTCGCCTCTTGTCCTTCCTGCCTTCCTTCCGCCCCCGCCCTTCTCACACCACCGCCTCTCCACTTTCGCCCCCCCCCCCCTCCTTTTTTTTCTTCTTTCTTTCTTTCTTTGGCCCTCTCTCCTTCCCGCCATGGCGGTTACGGCACCGCCTGCAGCGGCAGATTTTTTGCGCCCACACGCCTACTCCTACCACCATTAACCTTGCCCTGCCCTGCCCATCAACGTCGCAGTCGAACCGACGCTTGCCAACACACTGCCCACGTTCCTTTCTCTTTTCGGCCTACGCCCATTACGCGCCGCCGCCACAGCACCTTCCCTTCCCACAACACACCGACGTCATCACACGCACCCAAAACAGGGGCCACGACCGTGTTCCTCGCCCACTCCCATCCCGCACGGTACGCACATTCCCAACTACTACCGCGCACCCTCCCTTTCCACTCTGTGTGTCTCTGTGTCTGTGTCCTGTCCGCGCGTGACGCCTCTCAACATCCGCCGTCCCCCGTCCCGTTTTCGCCCCCATGCCGTCGTCGCGCCGCCTCCTCCCCGTCCACCGCCGCCCCTGTCCGCCCCGCACCACACCATACACCGCTGCTTGTCCCGGCCGTTGCCACCAAAGGCGCCGACCGCAAACGCGCCACGCCGCAGCCCCCGTGCGTCTCGCGCTCGCTTGCATCTCCGTGCCGACGCTGCCTCTCTTCCCACTCGCACTCGACCTCGACAACACAGTCTTTGGCTCCGCCACTGCGTGTTCCGGTGGTACGCACGCTGCAACACGTATGTATTCATTACCAGAGCGATGGCGAGGCATGACAGCATCTCTGTCTGACCAGAGAGTTCTTTATCGCTGCTAGTCGGCGCTTGGACCGCGCCAGACGACAGTAGTGGCACGCACCGGGTCGCCAGGAACAGTTGTTATATATATTGTAGCGCGAGTCGGGAGAGGTAGTAGTCGGTCGACAGTAGTAGCGGGTGGACGGTTGTACTGAGCGGGCGTCGGCGGCGTGCTCTGCTCGTCTCGCGACTCTGGTCACGGTTCGGGACGATGTATAGTATATTGTGTTATAATCAAGAGGTGGTGTGACGCTGCATTGCGCAAATCTGATAACGTATGTTCATTGTACTTATTTTGTTCAACAACACAAGCCCCACTATTACTTTTTTTCTAAAGTAACTTTTGTCTCTTAACGAAAAACATTCACTTTTTAAAGACTACTTCCTATGGCATTTCCCTCCAAGGAGTGCAATTAATTACCAGCCAGCACTCATTCATTGCACACAGCTGTGTAAGGGGTATCTACAATCGAGGAGCGGATATAAATGCAATTTTTTGTTTCTTTTTGTTTTTTGTTTTGTGTGTGTGTTGTAACCTCCCAGCAATATTTAAAATAATGGACAATGTTATTTACGGATGCTAATGGACATTGCGCTAATTGTAACCTCGCCCACAATGAGAGGTATTGAAAATGGCAACAACAATGTGCAATTCGCAATCTGACTCAAATATAAAGTCTTCACACAACATTTAAAAAAGTCCGTTCAGTGACAAGAAACTTCAATTAAACCGAAATATCGGTCTTTGGCCCTGTGCAAAACAATCGGAATTAAAGTCTTACCTCCGAATAAATGGATGTCACATTTCTGCTCTGGTTGTTGCGCAGCGCTTGGAGGAACTGCATTGCAAATAATAATATTCTCTTTTTTTGTGATTTTAGTGACATTTTTCTTCAAAGAAGTGGAACGAACTCTTTAGTTCAATAAAAGATTAAATGTTTGAAAAATGCTTTTGAAATAAAAATTATTATTGGGGAACTTGTTGGAGCATAATTACAATAAATACAATTTCTCATTATCTAATGATTATATTAATTAACAGTATACCTTATTCACCATCTTGACCAGTGTTGCCGACCGCCTACATCACACAACCGCACTCGGCTGCTACTACTGACCGACCGCTCTGCATGACGACTATTAGCGTACTGCACGCGACGACTACTGACAGAGTACAGCCCTCAACTACACAGACTGACTGACTGACTGAGAACCGCTCGCAACACTCGCGCAGTCCAGCGCAAACTCTCTGGTCACAGATGCTACAATGTCTCGCCATCGCTACTATGTTACATACGTGTTTCAGTGTCTTTTTCATTGGGGTAACGATCTTTGGCTCTTTTTATTCTGAATACAGGGCCAAAGGTCAACGGCTGCTGCCCTTATACAATTTATCAGGTTTCATTATGTCTGTTGCAATGTTACATACGGTTCACTCTTTCATTAATATTATCGTTGGGTTTGTTTTGTAGGGACGTTAACATTCTGGCACATTTTTATTATCATCGGACTCTCTGCTATTTGTGCAGGGAGGTTATACCTGGGTCCATTTCCATTTCCATTTACATTTTAATATTGATAGACTTTTTGTTTTCTTTTTTGTTTCTTGTTGTTTTTCCTTCTTTTTTTTTGTTGTTTTTTTTCTTTTGTTTTGTTTTTCCCGCTCTCACCACCACCGCCGCATCACGCCTTCCGTTTTCTTGGTTTCTTTTCTGTGCTTCAACATCACCGCGCCCCATTTCCACACCACAGCCATCAGCCTCCAAGACGGGCGGGCGCAGTGTGCCATTTCCGGCGCACAAGCACACCCGTACGGTACTCTCCTCGCCCCCACGCCACCAACAACACAGCGACCACGCGGCTTTCAGGCACGGCACGGCACGGCACGGCACCGGCGAAATGCGCCGCCCCCGCCCCCGCCCCTCCGCGCATCCGTCCGTCTCGCCACGTTCACTGACAGCCGCGTCTGCGGCTACACCACGACAACCACAACACAACACCGCTCCCCTCCCTGGCAACTCACATTGTTTTTCTCCTCCTCTTTTGCACAAACCACAACGCCGAGCACAGGCGCAAGCCACCCACACCGCGCCCCTCCCCGTCCCGTCTTTGGCCGCCGCTCCTCGTTTCCTCGTTTGCCCCCTCCCATCTCCCGAAATGCCATGCCAGCAGCGTTACGCATGCCCCTCCCCTGTCCACACAACACTACCGCCTAACGAACAGCCTTTTCCGGGCCACATGCAGGGCACGCCCACCTCCAAACACTGCCAATTCACGGACGCACGCACGCACACACACACACACACACACACACACACACTCACTTTCTCGACACCTTTCTGTACGGAGGGTGCGTCATCTCGACCGTGACAGAGTGACGGCAACTATCGACGATCCATTTCCCCCCACTGGTAAAACATGTCCACTAACACCTACATACATCATTCAAGTACACAGACAATAGCATACACACAATGGGAGGGCACACGAACAAGGACGGCACGGCACTGTCATACACTCTTCCTCAGAACCATATCAACAAACGTTACGTACATCCGGGAAAGCGAAAGCGAAAGCGAAAGCAAAGGCAAAGCCCAATGCAGCCGTCAAAGGTAACGTTCACCACGGCAGACACTTGCAGCCGCGCCGCCGTTAAACGCATTTCAGTGCGGCTCCAATACGCCTCCGACACGGGAACGTTCCGTTGCTCTACGAATGCGTTTCTCCCCTTTTTCCCTTCCTCTCTCTTTTGCCCCCCCCTCCTTGCACTCTTGCCTCATTCCTCACGTTCTGCCCAGACATTCGACCGATCAGAGTCAACCTTTCGTTACCGTTCTCAGCGCGACGGTGTACAACAGTATGACGGGTGTGCCCAAGACTTCGGTTCAGTTGCGTGACGCCGGTCTATCGCGCCGATCGACAGTTACTCAGGGGGCGACGGATCGGACCACGTCACCGACACACAAAACACTTTCAAACAAACAAACAAATACATACCGGATGGACACAGACAAACACGTGTACAGACATTCGCCAAACAAACGACCGGCGCCGCCGCCGCCGCCGCCGTCTAGCGTGCATCTTGAATGACGACATCGGTGTGCGTGCGTCGTACGCAATCAGTCAGACACGGCTATCAAACATCAGAGTCGAATGGTACATCATCGTGCGTGTCGCCGTACACGTACAGTACAATACAACAACAATGCGTCTTAATGGCACGTTCATTTCAACGTCACTCACACACCTCCACGCTGCAGTTACGTCGCACCATTGTCAAACTCGGCGTACAGCAAAGGGAATAGTGGGCGGCAAAAACAAACCAAACAAAAACATTTCACATTTCACCCTCGCCATGTATGATGTGCAAAAAAACAAACCCGCAAACGGCCGTCGTTACGGTGACACAAAAGTCGCCGATCGCACTGTCCCCCCTCGCAGACGGGTAACACACAAACACACACACACCCCAACAACACCAATGGGTCAAAAACCACGCCAACGAGGCGTGCCACCATTCCACGCCACGGCGACCAACCTCGTGGCCGTACCCCGCGCAACACGCTTTGACGCGCCCCCCCACCCACAATCAAAATGCACACATACATCACAGCCGTCCACACAAACAACAACAACAACAACAATTCCGCCCTTCCCGCAAAAGGCAAGTTGGTGGCCCTGAAAAGGGCCGTTTCGCCGCTCTCGCAACGGAGGAGCCTTCTCCATCCTTCCTTCCATTCCAGAGCCACCTCCTTACTTGGAGCTCGTGTACTTGGTCACCGCCTTCGTGCCCTCGCTCACGGCGTGCTTGGCCAGCTCGCCAGGCAGCAACAGCCGCACAGCGGTCTGGATCTCGCGGGACGTGATGGTCGAGCGCTTGTTGTAGTGCGCCAGGCGAGAAGCCTCGGCCGCAATGCGCTCGAAAATGTCGTTCACGAAGCTGTTCATGATGCTCATCGCCTTCGACGAGATGCCCGTGTCAGGGTGCACCTGCTTCAGCACCTTGTAGATGTAGATGGCATAGCTCTCCTTCCTCTTGCGCTTGGCATAGCTCTCCTTCCTCTTGCGCTTCTTCTTCTTGTCGCCCTTCGAAATGTTCTTCTGCGCCTTGCCAGCCTTCTTGGCGGCCTTCCCGCTAGTCTTGGGCGGCATCTCCAACCAACGTACGGCAGCAGCAACACCAGTAGCAAGCGCTCCGCTCTAGTCAGCGTCTCCCCACACAGTGGCACCCGCCGCCAGCCGCCGCCGCACCTTTACCAGCTCGCCCTGTTGCGGCCGCCGACCAATGGGGCGCGCGCGCAACCGGCCGCCGCACCCGAGCCCATAAAGCACCCCCACCCCGGCTGCGCCGGCACGCACTCCGCTGCTCGACTCGCTGCCGCTCGCACCGGTCGTTTTCGTTTCCGTTTCGTGTGCACCGTCGCTAGCCCATCGCCATGTCCGGACGCGGAAAGGGAGGCAAAGTCAAGGGCAAGTCAAAGTCCCGCTCAAGCAGGGCTGGGCTCCAGTTCCCGGTCGGCAGAATCCACCGCCTCCTGCGCAAGGGAAACTACGCAGAGCGCGTCGGCGCCGGGGCGCCCGTCTACCTCGCCGCCGTCATGGAGTACCTCGCGGCTGAGGTGCTCGAGCTGGCCGGAAACGCGGCCCGCGACAACAAGAAGACGCGCATCATCCCGCGCCACCTGCAGCTTGCCATCCGCAACGACGAGGAGCTCAACAAGCTCCTGTCGGGCGTCACCATCGCACAGGGTGGTGTCCTGCCCAACATCCAGGCCGTCCTGCTGCCAAAGAAGACCGAGAAGAAGGCCTAAAGGAGGCCAGGCAATCGCAGCGCCGCGTGCTCCCCTGCACGCAACGCGCTTTGCCGGCTCGGCCCACAACAATCGGCCCTTTTCAGGGCCACCACACAAACCTACGTCCAAAGCAAAATTTCAGTCGTCCTCGCCGCACCTTGTTTTGTTTTAACTTTGCACTGTCACAGCACAGCCGCCGCCGGCGCACGTCCGCCATCTTGTCGTCCACACAGCCCGTGTGGCCCAACACACACACACACGCACACATTTTGCACCGTCGCAGTCGCCTTCCAAACCGACAACGGCAGCAATAATGACCATTGTTAAAGGGAGGCGTGTCGACACACCGCCCTCCACTCCCGCGCGCAACGGCCGTCGACACGAACGAAACAGCTGATCCGGCCGCCTATGCCCACACGCCTTGCCTCGGAAACCCCAACGCCGCCGCAAACAAACACACAGAGACAAACCACGCAAGCAAATAATCACCGCCTCTCGCACAACAACACACAGCCCGCCCGCCATCTCCGTCGCGATCGATACAAAGACACACAAACGAAGCAGCTCCACACACAGCCAGCCACATGACACGTTTCCTTTCCTTCTCCCCTCCCAGTCACATCACGTCGCTCAAACGGAAAGAAAGAAACAAACAAACAAACAACACAGCGCGCACACACGCAGCAACAACACAGACTCTTTCGCACTTTTCAACTTCCGAACAGTGTGGTGGCCCTGAAAAGGGCCGTTTTCTAGTCTCTCCCACCCACAAGCACGGCCGCGGGAAGGCCAGCGCCCGCTGCGACGCAGCCTAACCGCCGAAACCGTACAGGGTGCGCCCCTGCCTCTTCAGGGCGTACACCACGTCCATGGCCGTCACAGTCTTGCGCTTGGCGTGCTCAGTGTACGTCACCGCGTCGCGGATCACGTTCTCCAGGAACACCTTCAGCACCCCGCGGGTCTCCTCGTAGATCAGACCAGAGATGCGCTTCACGCCGCCCCTGCGAGCCAGGCGGCGGATGGCGGGCTTCGTGATGCCCTGGATGTTGTCGCGCAACACCTTGCGGTGCCGCTTGGCGCCACCCTTGCCGAGCCCCTTTCCTCCCTTGCCGCGGCCTGTCATCCTTCCTTCCTCGGGCAAAGCAAAACGTGCACAAACAGCAGCTGCAGCGGCTGGCGAGTCGGCTACGGTCTGCGCCCAGCGCGCCCGCCGCCCCCCTATATAGACTCTGGCCCGCCCTCCCCCCACCACGCGCAACCGAGGGCATATAAGCGCAGCACGGAGGCGCGCGGGCCCGTTGTCAAGGCAGCACCGGACGCCGCGCCGCACCTAACCTCCACGCACGCCGCTCCGCTACCGCTACCGCTACCGCCATGGCCCGCACAAAGCAAACGGCCCGCAAGTCCACCGGCGGAAAGGCGCCGCGCAAACAGCTCGCCACCAAGGCGGCGAGGAAGAGCGCGCCCGCCACCGGAGGCGTCAAGAAGCCCCACCGCTACAGGCCGGGCACCGTCGCCCTGCGAGAAATCAGGCGCTACCAGAAGAGCACAGAGCTGCTCATCCGCAAGCTGCCATTCCAGCGCCTAGTGCGCGAGATCGCCCAGGACTTCAAGACCGACCTGCGCTTCCAGAGCTCCGCAGTCATGGCCCTGCAGGAGGCCAGCGAGGCCTACCTCGTCGGCCTCTTCGAAGACACCAACCTGTGCGCAATCCACGCCAAGCGCGTCACCATCATGCCCAAGGACATCCAGCTCGCGCGCCGCATCCGCGGCGAGCGCGCCTAAACCGCGCCGCGGCACCGCACCGCACAAACAAAAACGGCCCTTTTCAGGGCCACTAACATCTCTCCGTCGCGAGCAAACTTTGTCGGTCGCCTGCCTCTCGCCCCGCAACCCAAAAACAAAAACCACCACTTCCCGTCCGTCCGCCACACCCGCTCACTCTGCCTGCCTGCTAGCAGCGCGCAACAATCACACATCATCCCTCCCCGGCGCTCAAAGCGCACAATACCCAACGGCCGACGTCACACCGCACGGGTGGCTGGCCGGCCGCCGCTTTCGTTTCGAAAACAAAAAAAACCCGCACTCCACTCCGACGGCCAACGGCCAGGCAGGCGCGCTCGCTCGCTCTACACGCCACCGAAATCCCCGCCGACTCCTTCCGCATCTCAACGTGCCCCCCCGTTGCAAAACATAACACACACACACACAAAGGAACAAAACAAAGACCAGACACGACTCGACAAGACAGACATCCGAGAAGAACGAACGCAGGCAAGCCAACCAACGTATTCAAACAAAACAACGTGACAGAAAACCAACCGTCGGCCGCCGCCACAAAACAAACACGGCGACAATCAACCACGACAACAACAACAACAACAACACCGCTTACCGCTACCGCCGCCCACACCCGCCACCGACCCCCGCAATCCAACCACCACGGCACGCAAACAGCATCCCCACGGGCATACAGAAACGCCAGACAGACACCCACACCAAACGCAACACGACAATCAAAACCTTCCCCGACGTGCTTTGATGGCCCTGAGAAGGGCCGTTTTGGGCCGCGCGTCTCTTGCGCGCCACTAGACGACGACGGGGGGTGGGGACGACGGAGTCAAGCGCCAAACCCTTCCTTTCCCATCTCTTTCTCCTCTACTCTACTTCTTCTTCTTGGGCGAAGCCTTCGCCTTAGACGGCGTCGTCGCCTTCTTCGGGCGCGGCGCCTTCGGCTTCTTCGTCGGAACCTTGGCGGCCTTCTTCGCCTTCGACGGCGACTTGGCCTTGGCCGGCTTGGCCGCAGCCGCCTTCTTCGCACCCGCGGGAGCGGCCGACGCCGCAGACGCCTTCTTGGCGGCGCCCGCCTTCCGACCGGTCGCCGCCTTCACGCCACCAGCCTTCTTTGCGCCGGCCGCACGGGCGCCCTTCTTCTCCTTGCTGGCCGGAGCGGCGCGCTTCTTCTTGGCACCGCCAGCACGAGCCTTGCCGCCCTCGGCCGCCCCCCCGCCGCCGGCGCCGGCAAGCTTGAACGAGCCGGACGCGCCCTTCCCCTTCGTCTGCACCAGCTCGCCCGCCACGACGGCCGACTTGAGGTACTTCTTGATAAACGGCGCCAGCTTCTCCGCGTCCAGCTTGTAGTGCGCGGCTATGTACTTCTTGATCGCCTGCAGCGACGACCCGCCGCGCTCCTTCAGACTCTTGATGGCGGCCGTCACCATCTCAGAGGTGCGCGGGTGCGCAGGCTTGGCGCGCGGCTTCTTCGCAGACGACGCAGACTTGGCCTTCTTCGTAGTGCCGGTGGCGGCGGGTGCCGCAGCAGTCTCGTTCGTAGCCGCCTGATCTGCCATTTCGACGACGCGCGTAACACACAGCGAGAGCGAGCGGGACGGCAGGCACGCAAGCACAAGAGCAGAGAATCACAAGGCCCAGCCAGTGTCGCGGGCGGGCGCGGACGGCCGAGAGAGCGGCCGCCACTCTGCGCGCCGCCGCGCCGCGCCTCCCGCGCTTGCTACCGCCCAACGTCCGACAGCCTGTGCGGAGCAGCCCCAAACCTGCGCCACAACCGCCCGCGCCTTTCAAACCACCGAGGATGGGGCTACACACAGCCACACCACAGTCGCCAACCAGTCGCCACGGCAGCGCCGCAAACCACGGCCAAACTGCAGCTACCGCGCGCTACAGCCTGGGTCGGCCCGCCGAGAATCGCCGCCCCCGCCCAAATGCCGCCCCCACAGCCCCAGCCGACGACCCGCCACAATGGCCAAACCTTCGGCAAAACTCCCACACCGTCGCCGCGGCAGCCCGGCCAGCGCGGCCGGCGCCACAGCCACACAAGCCGAGGCGTGCGGCGATGACGGCCGTGCAAACGCGCCTCCGCCGCCCCATCGCCTTCCGTCGCCCTCCCGCCGTTTCCCGATCGGCCCGCAGCCGTCGGGCCACATCGCGCGCCGTCCTCCTCCTCTCGCCCGCCAACATTCACAGCCGTTTCTCAACAATTGCCCGCCGCAAACGGACGCCGCCTGCGCAACAGGCGCCGCCGCCCCTCGCCGCTTCCGACCCAACCCCTCGACCGAGGCAAACCGCAATCCGAATCTACAGACCAACCCAATCTGCCGTCAAGCACACACGACAGCCGACCTTACACGTTACGCGTTACACATTACGTTTACACGTCTACGTTAGGTTAGGTTAGGTGGACGTGGGTTAGGTTAAGGGGACTTGGGTTAGGTTAAGCGTCAAACTTAGGTTAAGCATTCAAACACGTCAGGCGTCAGAGGTTAGGTTAGGTTAGGTTAGGTTAGGTTAGGTTACACGTTAGGTTAAGGGGTCAGTGCTAGGTTAAGAAGCGTCAAACGTAGGTTACAAAAGCGTTCAAACGTGAGGCGTGAGCCGGACAGCTTACCTTACGTAGACGTTAGGGGCTCACAGGCTGAGCTCACCTCGCCACACCACACGTTAGGTTCGGTTCGGTTCGCTCGGCTCAGCGTAAAGCGCCGAGGTCAGGGTTACGTTCGTTCACCTTCGGGCGCCACACTTTCGGTTGAAAGGTCGCGACGGGACGACGTCGGCAGGCACGCCGCAAACGAACAAAAACGTACAGACGACGTCGGAAACCGCCGACAGACGGGGGAGCAGCACGACCACGACCACGACCAGACACCGAGCGCGAACGAGACACACGCGAACCACCCCCACCGGCCAAAGGGCACCACACAACAACCCAGAGCACCACGTGTCGACACCAGAGCAACCCGCCGCTCACGCGACATGGCTGGCACCGAAGGGCAACCGCCCGCAACTGCGCTTTCCGCGCCGGCCCGGATGCACGTCGTGCTACAACAACACCACTACCGTACACAGCCGCTGTTCACAACATCACTATCAATGGCGCGCCCGCGGCTCGCCGCCGTCGCAGTCGCAGCCCCAACGCCAGCACTTTTGCACCACCATTCACACGCACCGCAACACAGCTCGCCGACACAGCCGAACAAAACAAACACCACACAACAACAGCAACAACGCCGCCGCCTCTACTTGTGCCGGCGACCCACCCCGCCGATGGCGCACCTCTCGCCAGCCGGCAATCGACACACACGCACCCACCCACCGGGGCCCAGTGCAAAAAAAAAAAAAAAAAAACACACAAAAACAAAAAAACCAAACAACACAAACGACACGGGAAGCGCACACCGCCACTTCGCGCGCACGCCACCAACCAGTCGTCGTCTCAAAATAACAAACACAAACAAAATAAACTAACAACTAGGGCAACACAAAACAAAAACGCCTCGCACGAACCGCCCACAAAAAGGACAAGCACACGCACAGCCTCTGCTGACGACCACGACGCAGCGGCACGCTGCTCCTGTCCCGCGCCCCGCGCCCCACTCGATTCACAACTCACGCGACACCGTCAACGACGGGCTCGCTTCCCGCAACCTACCACCTTTCCGCCACGACGCACAGCCCCAGCCCCACCCGACGACGCCCGTGGCAACGACTGCACTTTCACCACCGCCTCCCCCTTCCCCCCCAAAACACACACACACACACACACACAGCCAGCCAAAAACGCACTCGCGACCCACACATGCACGTGCATCGGCACACGCCAACCAGTCAACGTCGACAACCACACGCAAGGCTCGAAACGAAACCGGCGTCCTTCCACGTTGCCATCAAGCTACGCGACACAAGACACAAGGAACCAACACAACAGCCGGCCCCACTAATTCCCACTCTCACGCCGCAAAAAGCACACCGAAACCGCCAAACGCACGCACATTCCCCTTCGCACTGACACCACCGACCGGCTCGCTACCACACACCTCTCGGCAGCCGTTTCACGCCAATTCGCCACACCGCCCACACAGTCGACAAGCGCCCGCCCTGTACGGCACACGCAACGACGCAGCGCAGCAAAGGGCGCCCGCAACACATACCTCTCCGCCGCCCGACGCGCCAACCGCCACACCACACCGCCAGCCACTCGCAAATTGTGCACTGCCACCAGCCACACGTCCAACACGCCGCGCCGCCTCCGGCCACCCGCCAGGGGGCGCTCACGTCCGCGACAACAGCGCGGCCCGCCGGGCCGGGCCGAACCGAACCGAGCCGCCGCTGCTCTGCACTCGGCACGGCCACACCCTGCTGCAGACCGGGCTCGTCCCTCTGTACGCGTCTGCCTGCGCATCAACACAACACGACCTTTTTTTTTTTTTTCCTCTCTACCGCCATCCCTTCTTCTCGCGTTTTACTCGTTGTTGCAGCAGCGGCGCACACCTACACATCCACAGCCCCAGCCGAGCCGGCCTCACCTCAGGGCCCGCCGCCAGCGTCTCCTCCTCGGGCACAGGTGCGGTGCTGTGGCCGCCCATCCAACCGCATTGCTGGCCGTCCAGCCACCAGGCGTTCCCACTGCCGCGAGCCACGCCGCGCACCGACCCTGCTGCAGAAAACGAAGCATAGCCAGAGACCGACCGATACACAAAGCAAGCCGTCGCCTCGCCTCTTGTCCTTCCTGCCTTCCTTCCGCCCCCGCCCTTCTCACACCACCGCCTCTCCACTTTCGCCCCCCCCCCCCTCCTTTTTTTTCTTCTTTCTTTCTTTCTTTGGCCCTCTCTCCTTCCCGCCATGGCGGTTACGGCACCGCCTGCAGCGGCAGATTTTTTGCGCCCACACGCCTACTCCTACCACCATTAACCTTGCCCTGCCCTGCCCATCAACGTCGCAGTCGAACCGACGCTTGCCAACACACTGCCCACGTTCCTTTCTCTTTTCGGCCTACGCCCATTACGCGCCGCCGCCACAGCACCTTCCCTTCCCACAACACACCGACGTCATCACACGCACCCAAAACAGGGGCCACGACCGTGTTCCTCGCCCACTCCCATCCCGCACGGTACGCACATTCCCAACTACTACCGCGCACCCTCCCTTTCCACTCTGTGTGTCTCTGTGTCTGTGTCCTGTCCGCGCGTGACGCCTCTCAACATCCGCCGTCCCCCGTCCCGTTTTCGCCCCCATGCCGTCGTCGCGCCGCCTCCTCCCCGTCCACCGCCGCCCCTGTCCGCCCCGCACCACACCATACACCGCTGCTTGTCCCGGCCGTTGCCACCAAAGGCGCCGACCGCAAACGCGCCACGCCGCAGCCCCCGTGCGTCTCGCGCTCGCTTGCATCTCCGTGCCGACGCTGCCTCTCTTCCCACTCGCACTCGACCTCGACAACACAGTCTTTGGCTCCGCCACTGCGTGTTCCGGTGGTACGCACGCTGCAACACGTATGTATTCATTACCAGAGCGATGGCGAGGCATGACAGCATCTCTGTCTGACCAGAGAGTTCTTTATCGCTGCTAGTCGGCGCTTGGACCGCGCCAGACGACAGTAGTGGCACGCACCGGGTCGCCAGGAACAGTTGTTATATATATTGTAGCGCGAGTCGGGAGAGGTAGTAGTCGGTCGACAGTAGTAGCGGGTGGACGGTTGTACTGAGCGGGCGTCGGCGGCGTGCTCTGCTCGTCTCGCGACTCTGGTCACGGTTCGGGACGATGTATAGTATATTGTGTTATAATCAAGAGGTGGTGTGACGCTGCATTGCGCAAATCTGATAACGTATGTTCATTGTACTTATTTTGTTCAACAACACAAGCCCCACTATTACTTTTTTTCTAAAGTAACTTTTGTCTCTTAACGAAAAACATTCACTTTTTAAAGACTACTTCCTATGGCATTTCCCTCCAAGGAGTGCAATTAATTACCAGCCAGCACTCATTCATTGCACACAGCTGTGTAAGGGGTATCTACAATCGAGGAGCGGATATAAATGCAATTTTTTGTTTCTTTTTGTTTTTTGTTTTGTGTGTGTGTTGTAACCTCCCAGCAATATTTAAAATAATGGACAATGTTATTTACGGATGCTAATGGACATTGCGCTAATTGTAACCTCGCCCACAATGAGAGGTATTGAAAATGGCAACAACAATGTGCAATTCGCAATCTGACTCAAATATAAAGTCTTCACACAACATTTAAAAAAGTCCGTTCAGTGACAAGAAACTTCAATTAAACCGAAATATCGGTCTTTGGCCCTGTGCAAAACAATCGGAATTAAAGTCTTACCTCCGAATAAATGGATGTCACATTTCTGCTCTGGTTGTTGCGCAGCGCTTGGAGGAACTGCATTGCAAATAATAATATTCTCTTTTTTTGTGATTTTAGTGACATTTTTCTTCAAAGAAGTGGAACGAACTCTTTAGTTCAATAAAAGATTAAATGTTTGAAAAATGCTTTTGAAATAAAAATTATTATTGGGGAACTTGTTGGAGCATAATTACAATAAATACAATTTCTCATTATCTAATGATTATATTAATTAACAGTATACCTTATTCACCATCTTGACCAGTGTTGCCGACCGCCTACATCACACAACCGCACTCGGCTGCTACTACTGACCGACCGCTCTGCATGACGACTATTAGCGTACTGCACGCGACGACTACTGACAGAGTACAGCCCTCAACTACACAGACTGACTGACTGACTGAGAACCGCTCGCAACACTCGCGCAGTCCAGCGCAAACTCTCTGGTCACAGATGCTACAATGTCTCGCCATCGCTACTATGTTACATACGTGTTTCAGTGTCTTTTTCATTGGGGTAACGATCTTTGGCTCTTTTTATTCTGAATACAGGGCCAAAGGTCAACGGCTGCTGCCCTTATACAATTTATCAGGTTTCATTATGTCTGTTGCAATGTTACATACGGTTCACTCTTTCATTAATATTATCGTTGGGTTTGTTTTGTAGGGACGTTAACATTCTGGCACATTTTTATTATCATCGGACTCTCTGCTATTTGTGCAGGGAGGTTATACCTGGGTCCATTTCCATTTCCATTTACATTTTAATATTGATAGACTTTTTGTTTTCTTTTTTGTTTCTTGTTGTTTTTCCTTCTTTTTTTTTGTTGTTTTTTTTCTTTTGTTTTGTTTTTCCCGCTCTCACCACCACCGCCGCATCACGCCTTCCGTTTTCTTGGTTTCTTTTCTGTGCTTCAACATCACCGCGCCCCATTTCCACACCACAGCCATCAGCCTCCAAGACGGGCGGGCGCAGTGTGCCATTTCCGGCGCACAAGCACACCCGTACGGTACTCTCCTCGCCCCCACGCCACCAACAACACAGCGACCACGCGGCTTTCAGGCACGGCACGGCACGGCACGGCACCGGCGAAATGCGCCGCCCCCGCCCCCGCCCCTCCGCGCATCCGTCCGTCTCGCCACGTTCACTGACAGCCGCGTCTGCGGCTACACCACGACAACCACAACACAACACCGCTCCCCTCCCTGGCAACTCACATTGTTTTTCTCCTCCTCTTTTGCACAAACCACAACGCCGAGCACAGGCGCAAGCCACCCACACCGCGCCCCTCCCCGTCCCGTCTTTGGCCGCCGCTCCTCGTTTCCTCGTTTGCCCCCTCCCATCTCCCGAAATGCCATGCCAGCAGCGTTACGCATGCCCCTCCCCTGTCCACACAACACTACCGCCTAACGAACAGCCTTTTCCGGGCCACATGCAGGGCACGCCCACCTCCAAACACTGCCAATTCACGGACGCACGCACGCACACACACACACACACACACACACACACACTCACTTTCTCGACACCTTTCTGTACGGAGGGTGCGTCATCTCGACCGTGACAGAGTGACGGCAACTATCGACGATCCATTTCCCCCCACTGGTAAAACATGTCCACTAACACCTACATACATCATTCAAGTACACAGACAATAGCATACACACAATGGGAGGGCACACGAACATGGACGGCACGGCACTGTCATACACTCTTCCTCAGAACCATATCAACAAACGTTACGTACATCCGGGAAAGCGAAAGCGAAAGCGAAAGCAAAGGCAAAGCCCAATGCAGCCGTCAAAGGTAACGTTCACCACGGCAGACACTTGCAGCCGCGCCGCCGTTAAACGCATTTCAGTGCGGCTCCAATACGCCTCCGACACGGGAACGTTCCGTTGCTCTACGAATGCGTTTCTCCCCTTTTTCCCTTCCTCTCTCTTTTGCCCCCCCCTCCTTGCACTCTTGCCTCATTCCTCACGTTCTGCCCAGACATTCGACCGATCAGAGTCAACCTTTCGTTACCGTTCTCAGCGCGACGGTGTACAACAGTATGACGGGTGTGCCCAAGACTTCGGTTCAGTTGCGTGACGCCGGTCTATCGCGCCGATCGACAGTTACTCAGGGGGCGACGGATCGGACCACGTCACCGACACACAAAACACTTTCAAACAAACAAACAAATACATACCGGATGGACACAGACAAACACGTGTACAGACATTCGCCAAACAAACGACCGGCGCCGCCGCCGCCGCCGCCGTCTAGCGTGCATCTTGAATGACGACATCGGTGTGCGTGCGTCGTACGCAATCAGTCAGACACGGCTATCAAACATCAGAGTCGAATGGTACATCATCGTGCGTGTCGCCGTACACGTACAGTACAATACAACAACAATGCGTCTTAATGGCACGTTCATTTCAACGTCACTCACACACCTCCACGCTGCAGTTACGTCGCACCATTGTCAAACTCGGCGTACAGCAAAGGGAATAGTGGGCGGCAAAAACAAACCAAACAAAAACATTTCACATTTCACCCTCGCCATGTATGATGTGCAAAAAAACAAACCCGCAAACGGCCGTCGTTACGGTGACACAAAAGTCGCCGATCGCACTGTCCCCCCTCGCAGACGGGTAACACACAAACACACACACACCCCAACAACACCAATGGGTCAAAAACCACGCCAACGAGGCGTGCCACCATTCCACGCCACGGCGACCAACCTCGTGGCCGTACCCCGCGCAACACGCTTTGACGCGCCCCCCCACCCACAATCAAAATGCACACATACATCACAGCCGTCCACACAAACAACAACAACAACAACAATTCCGCCCTTCCCGCAAAAGGCAAGTTGGTGGCCCTGAAAAGGGCCGTTTCGCCGCTCTCGCAACGGAGGAGCCTTCTCCATCCTTCCTTCCATTCCAGAGCCACCTCCTTACTTGGAGCTCGTGTACTTGGTCACCGCCTTCGTGCCCTCGCTCACGGCGTGCTTGGCCAGCTCGCCAGGCAGCAACAGCCGCACAGCGGTCTGGATCTCGCGGGACGTGATGGTCGAGCGCTTGTTGTAGTGCGCCAGGCGAGAAGCCTCGGCCGCAATGCGCTCGAAAATGTCGTTCACGAAGCTGTTCATGATGCTCATCGCCTTCGACGAGATGCCCGTGTCAGGGTGCACCTGCTTCAGCACCTTGTAGATGTAGATGGCATAGCTCTCCTTCCTCTTGCGCTTCTTCTTCTTGTCGCCCTTCGAAATGTTCTTCTGCGCCTTGCCAGCCTTCTTGGCGGCCTTCCCGCTAGTCTTGGGCGGCATCTCCAACCAACGTACGGCAGCAGCAACACCAGTAGCAAGCGCTCCGCTCTAGTCAGCGTCTCCCCACACAGTGGCACCCGCCGCCAGCCGCCGCCGCACCTTTACCAGCTCGCCCTGTTGCGGCCGCCGACCAATGGGGCGCGCGCGCAACCGGCCGCCGCACCCGAGCCCATAAAGCACCCCCACCCCGGCTGCGCCGGCACGCACTCCGCTGCTCGACTCGCTGCCGCTCGCACCGGTCGTTTTCGTTTCCGTTTCGTGTGCACCGTCGCTAGCCCATCGCCATGTCCGGACGCGGAAAGGGAGGCAAAGTCAAGGGCAAGTCAAAGTCCCGCTCAAGCAGGGCTGGGCTCCAGTTCCCGGTCGGCAGAATCCACCGCCTCCTGCGCAAGGGAAACTACGCAGAGCGCGTCGGCGCCGGGGCGCCCGTCTACCTCGCCGCCGTCATGGAGTACCTCGCGGCTGAGGTGCTCGAGCTGGCCGGAAACGCGGCCCGCGACAACAAGAAGACGCGCATCATCCCGCGCCACCTGCAGCTTGCCATCCGCAACGACGAGGAGCTCAACAAGCTCCTGTCGGGCGTCACCATCGCACAGGGTGGTGTCCTGCCCAACATCCAGGCCGTCCTGCTGCCAAAGAAGACCGAGAAGAAGGCCTAAAGGAGGCCAGGCAATCGCAGCGCCGCGTGCTCCCCTGCACGCAACGCGCTTTGCCGGCTCGGCCCACAACAATCGGCCCTTTTCAGGGCCACCACACAAACCTACGTCCAAAGCAAAATTTCAGTCGTCCTCGCCGCACCTTGTTTTGTTTTAACTTTGCACTGTCACAGCACAGCCGCCGCCGGCGCACGTCCGCCATCTTGTCGTCCACACAGCCCGTGTGGCCCAACACACACACACACGCACACATTTTGCACCGTCGCAGTCGCCTTCCAAACCGACAACGGCAGCAATAATGACCATTGTTAAAGGGAGGCGTGTCGACACACCGCCCTCCACTCCCGCGCGCAACGGCCGTCGACACGAACGAAACAGCTGATCCGGCCGCCTATGCCCACACGCCTTGCCTCGGAAACCCCAACGCCGCCGCAAACAAACACACAGAGACAAACCACGCAAGCAAATAATCACCGCCTCTCGCACAACAACACACAGCCCGCCCGCCATCTCCGTCGCGATCGATACAAAGACACACAAACGAAGCAGCTCCACACACAGCCAGCCACATGACACGTTTCCTTTCCTTCTCCCCTCCCAGTCACATCACGTCGCTCAAACGGAAAGAAAGAAACAAACAAACAAACAACACAGCGCGCACACACGCAGCAACAACACAGACTCTTTCGCACTTTTCAACTTCCGAACAGTGTGGTGGCCCTGAAAAGGGCCGTTTTCTAGTCTCTCCCACCCACAAGCACGGCCGCGGGAAGGCCAGCGCCCGCTGCGACGCAGCCTAACCGCCGAAACCGTACAGGGTGCGCCCCTGCCTCTTCAGGGCGTACACCACGTCCATGGCCGTCACAGTCTTGCGCTTGGCGTGCTCAGTGTACGTCACCGCGTCGCGGATCACGTTCTCCAGGAACACCTTCAGCACCCCGCGGGTCTCCTCGTAGATCAGACCAGAGATGCGCTTCACGCCGCCCCTGCGAGCCAGGCGGCGGATGGCGGGCTTCGTGATGCCCTGGATGTTGTCGCGCAACACCTTGCGGTGCCGCTTGGCGCCACCCTTGCCGAGCCCCTTTCCTCCCTTGCCGCGGCCTGTCATCCTTCCTTCCTCGGGCAAAGCAAAACGTGCACAAACAGCAGCTGCAGCGGCTGGCGAGTCGGCTACGGTCTGCGCCCAGCGCGCCCGCCGCCCCCCTATATAGACTCTGGCCCGCCCTCCCCCCACCACGCGCAACCGAGGGCATATAAGCGCAGCACGGAGGCGCGCGGGCCCGTTGTCAAGGCAGCACCGGACGCCGCGCCGCACCTAACCTCCACGCACGCCGCTCCGCTACCGCTACCGCTACCGCCATGGCCCGCACAAAGCAAACGGCCCGCAAGTCCACCGGCGGAAAGGCGCCGCGCAAACAGCTCGCCACCAAGGCGGCGAGGAAGAGCGCGCCCGCCACCGGAGGCGTCAAGAAGCCCCACCGCTACAGGCCGGGCACCGTCGCCCTGCGAGAAATCAGGCGCTACCAGAAGAGCACAGAGCTGCTCATCCGCAAGCTGCCATTCCAGCGCCTAGTGCGCGAGATCGCCCAGGACTTCAAGACCGACCTGCGCTTCCAGAGCTCCGCAGTCATGGCCCTGCAGGAGGCCAGCGAGGCCTACCTCGTCGGCCTCTTCGAAGACACCAACCTGTGCGCAATCCACGCCAAGCGCGTCACCATCATGCCCAAGGACATCCAGCTCGCGCGCCGCATCCGCGGCGAGCGCGCCTAAACCGCGCCGCGGCACCGCACCGCACAAACAAAAACGGCCCTTTTCAGGGCCACTAACATCTCTCCGTCGCGAGCAAACTTTGTCGGTCGCCTGCCTCTCGCCCCGCAACCCAAAAACAAAAACCACCACTTCCCGTCCGTCCGCCACACCCGCTCACTCTGCCTGCCTGCTAGCAGCGCGCAACAATCACACATCATCCCTCCCCGGCGCTCAAAGCGCACAATACCCAACGGCCGACGTCACACCGCACGGGTGGCTGGCCGGCCGCCGCTTTCGTTTCGAAAACAAAAAAAACCCGCACTCCACTCCGACGGCCAACGGCCAGGCAGGCGCGCTCGCTCGCTCTACACGCCACCGAAATCCCCGCCGACTCCTTCCGCATCTCAACGTGCCCCCCCGTTGCAAAACATAACACACACACACACAAAGGAACAAAACAAAGACCAGACACGACTCGACAAGACAGACATCCGAGAAGAACGAACGCAGGCAAGCCAACCAACGTATTCAAACAAAACAACGTGACAGAAAACCAACCGTCGGCCGCCGCCACAAAACAAACACGGCGACAATCAACCACGACAACAACAACAACAACAACACCGCTTACCGCTACCGCCGCCCACACCCGCCACCGACCCCCGCAATCCAACCACCACGGCACGCAAACAGCATCCCCACGGGCATACAGAAACGCCAGACAGACACCCACACCAAACGCAACACGACAATCAAAACCTTCCCCGACGTGCTTTGATGGCCCTGAGAAGGGCCGTTTTGGGCCGCGCGTCTCTTGCGCGCCACTAGACGACGACGGGGGGTGGGGACGACGGAGTCAAGCGCCAAACCCTTCCTTTCCCATCTCTTTCTCCTCTACTCTACTTCTTCTTCTTGGGCGAAGCCTTCGCCTTAGACGGCGTCGTCGCCTTCTTCGGGCGCGGCGCCTTCGGCTTCTTCGTCGGAACCTTGGCGGCCTTCTTCGCCTTCGACGGCGACTTGGCCTTGGCCGGCTTGGCCGCAGCCGCCTTCTTCGCACCCGCGGGAGCGGCCGACGCCGCAGACGCCTTCTTGGCGGCGCCCGCCTTCCGACCGGTCGCCGCCTTCACGCCACCAGCCTTCTTTGCGCCGGCCGCACGGGCGCCCTTCTTCTCCTTGCTGGCCGGAGCGGCGCGCTTCTTCTTGGCACCGCCAGCACGAGCCTTGCCGCCCTCGGCCGCCCCCCCGCCGCCGGCGCCGGCAAGCTTGAACGAGCCGGACGCGCCCTTCCCCTTCGTCTGCACCAGCTCGCCCGCCACGACGGCCGACTTGAGGTACTTCTTGATAAACGGCGCCAGCTTCTCCGCGTCCAGCTTGTAGTGCGCGGCTATGTACTTCTTGATCGCCTGCAGCGACGACCCGCCGCGCTCCTTCAGACTCTTGATGGCGGCCGTCACCATCTCAGAGGTGCGCGGGTGCGCAGGCTTGGCGCGCGGCTTCTTCGCAGACGACGCAGACTTGGCCTTCTTCGTAGTGCCGGTGGCGGCGGGTGCCGCAGCAGTCTCGTTCGTAGCCGCCTGATCTGCCATTTCGACGACGCGCGTAACACACAGCGAGAGCGAGCGGGACGGCAGGCACGCAAGCACAAGAGCAGAGAATCACAAGGCCCAGCCAGTGTCGCGGGCGGGCGCGGACGGCCGAGAGAGCGGCCGCCACTCTGCGCGCCGCCGCGCCGCGCCTCCCGCGCTTGCTACCGCCCAACGTCCGACAGCCTGTGCGGAGCAGCCCCAAACCTGCGCCACAACCGCCCGCGCCTTTCAAACCACCGAGGATGGGGCTACACACAGCCACACCACAGTCGCCAACCAGTCGCCACGGCAGCGCCGCAAACCACGGCCAAACTGCAGCTACCGCGCGCTACAGCCTGGGTCGGCCCGCCGAGAATCGCCGCCCCCGCCCAAATGCCGCCCCCACAGCCCCAGCCGACGACCCGCCACAATGGCCAAACCTTCGGCAAAACTCCCACACCGTCGCCGCGGCAGCCCGGCCAGCGCGGCCGGCGCCACAGCCACACAAGCCGAGGCGTGCGGCGATGACGGCCGTGCAAACGCGCCTCCGCCGCCCCATCGCCTTCCGTCGCCCTCCCGCCGTTTCCCGATCGGCCCGCAGCCGTCGGGCCACATCGCGCGCCGTCCTCCTCCTCTCGCCCGCCAACATTCACAGCCGTTTCTCAACAATTGCCCGCCGCAAACGGACGCCGCCTGCGCAACAGGCGCCGCCGCCCCTCGCCGCTTCCGACCCAACCCCTCGACCGAGGCAAACCGCAATCCGAATCTACAGACCAACCCAATCTGCCGTCAAGCACACACGACAGCCGACCTTACACGTTACGCGTTACACATTACGTTTACACGTCTACGTTAGGTTAGGTTAGGTGGACGTGGGTTAGGTTAAGGGGACTTGGGTTAGGTTAAGCGTCAAACTTAGGTTAAGCATTCAAACACGTCAGGCGTCAGAGGTTAGGTTAGGTTAGGTTAGGTTAGGTTAGGTTACACGTTAGGTTAAGGGGTCAGTGCTAGGTTAAGAAGCGTCAAACGTAGGTTACAAAAGCGTTCAAACGTGAGGCGTGAGCCGGACAGCTTACCTTACGTAGACGTTAGGGGCTCACAGGCTGAGCTCACCTCGCCACACCACACGTTAGGTTCGGTTCGGTTCGCTCGGCTCAGCGTAAAGCGCCGAGGTCAGGGTTACGTTCGTTCACCTTCGGGCGCCACACTTTCGGTTGAAAGGTCGCGACGGGACGACGTCGGCAGGCACGCCGCAAACGAACAAAAACGTACAGACGACGTCGGAAACCGCCGACAGACGGGGGAGCAGCACGACCACGACCACGACCAGACACCGAGCGCGAACGAGACACACGCGAACCACCCCCACCGGCCAAAGGGCACCACACAACAACCCAGAGCACCACGTGTCGACACCAGAGCAACCCGCCGCTCACGCGACATGGCTGGCACCGAAGGGCAACCGCCCGCAACTGCGCTTTCCGCGCCGGCCCGGATGCACGTCGTGCTACAACAACACCACTACCGTACACAGCCGCTGTTCACAACATCACTATCAATGGCGCGCCCGCGGCTCGCCGCCGTCGCAGTCGCAGCCCCAACGCCAGCACTTTTGCACCACCATTCACACGCACCGCAACACAGCTCGCCGACACAGCCGAACAAAACAAACACCACACAACAACAGCAACAACGCCGCCGCCTCTACTTGTGCCGGCGACCCACCCCGCCGATGGCGCACCTCTCGCCAGCCGGCAATCGACACACACGCACCCACCCACCGGGGCCCAGTGCAAAAAAAAAAAAAAAAAAAACACACAAAAACAAAAAAACCAAACAACACAAACGACACGGGAAGCGCACACCGCCACTTCGCGCGCACGCCACCAACCAGTCGTCGTCTCAAAATAACAAACACAAACAAAATAAACTAACAACTAGGGCAACACAAAACAAAAACGCCTCGCACGAACCGCCCACAAAAAGGACAAGCACACGCACAGCCTCTGCTGACGACCACGACGCAGCGGCACGCTGCTCCTGTCCCGCGCCCCGCGCCCCACTCGATTCACAACTCACGCGACACCGTCAACGACGGGCTCGCTTCCCGCAACCTACCACCTTTCCGCCACGACGCACAGCCCCAGCCCCACCCGACGACGCCCGTGGCAACGACTGCACTTTCACCACCGCCTCCCCCTTCCCCCCCAAAACACACACACACACACACACACAGCCAGCCAAAAACGCACTCGCGACCCACACATGCACGTGCATCGGCACACGCCAACCAGTCAACGTCGACAACCACACGCAAGGCTCGAAACGAAACCGGCGTCCTTCCACGTTGCCATCAAGCTACGCGACACAAGACACAAGGAACCAACACAACAGCCGGCCCCACTAATTCCCACTCTCACGCCGCAAAAAGCACACCGAAACCGCCAAACGCACGCACATTCCCCTTCGCACTGACACCACCGACCGGCTCGCTACCACACACCTCTCGGCAGCCGTTTCACGCCAATTCGCCACACCGCCCACACAGTCGACAAGCGCCCGCCCTGTACGGCACACGCAACGACGCAGCGCAGCAAAGGGCGCCCGCAACACATACCTCTCCGCCGCCCGACGCGCCAACCGCCACACCACACCGCCAGCCACTCGCAAATTGTGCACTGCCACCAGCCACACGTCCAACACGCCGCGCCGCCTCCGGCCACCCGCCAGGGGGCGCTCACGTCCGCGACAACAGCGCGGCCCGCCGGGCCGGGCCGAACCGAACCGAGCCGCCGCTGCTCTGCACTCGGCACGGCCACACCCTGCTGCAGACCGGGCTCGTCCCTCTGTACGCGTCTGCCTGCGCATCAACACAACACGACCTTTTTTTTTTTTTTCCTCTCTACCGCCATCCCTTCTTCTCGCGTTTTACTCGTTGTTGCAGCAGCGGCGCACACCTACACATCCACAGCCCCAGCCGAGCCGGCCTCACCTCAGGGCCCGCCGCCAGCGTCTCCTCCTCGGGCACAGGTGCGGTGCTGTGGCCGCCCATCCAACCGCATTGCTGGCCGTCCAGCCACCAGGCGTTCCCACTGCCGCGAGCCACGCCGCGCACCGACCCTGCTGCAGAAAACGAAGCATAGCCAGAGACCGACCGATACACAAAGCAAGCCGTCGCCTCGCCTCTTGTCCTTCCTGCCTTCCTTCCGCCCCCGCCCTTCTCACACCACCGCCTCTCCACTTTCGCCCCCCCCCCCCCTCCTTTTTTTTCTTCTTTCTTTCTTTCTTTGGCCCTCTCTCCTTCCCGCCATGGCGGTTACGGCACCGCCTGCAGCGGCAGATTTTTTGCGCCCACACGCCTACTCCTACCACCATTAACCTTGCCCTGCCCTGCCCATCAACGTCGCAGTCGAACCGACGCTTGCCAACACACTGCCCACGTTCCTTTCTCTTTTCGGCCTACGCCCATTACGCGCCGCCGCCACAGCACCTTCCCTTCCCACAACACACCGACGTCATCACACGCACCCAAAACAGGGGCCACGACCGTGTTCCTCGCCCACTCCCATCCCGCACGGTACGCACATTCCCAACTACTACCGCGCACCCTCCCTTTCCACTCTGTGTGTCTCTGTGTCTGTGTCCTGTCCGCGCGTGACGCCTCTCAACATCCGCCGTCCCCCGTCCCGTTTTCGCCCCCATGCCGTCGTCGCGCCGCCTCCTCCCCGTCCACCGCCGCCCCTGTCCGCCCCGCACCACACCATACACCGCTGCTTGTCCCGGCCGTTGCCACCAAAGGCGCCGACCGCAAACGCGCCACGCCGCAGCCCCCGTGCGTCTCGCGCTCGCTTGCATCTCCGTGCCGACGCTGCCTCTCTTCCCACTCGCACTCGACCTCGACAACACAGTCTTTGGCTCCGCCACTGCGTGTTCCGGTGGTACGCACGCTGCAACACGTATGTATTCATTACCAGAGCGATGGCGAGGCATGACAGCATCTCTGTCTGACCAGAGAGTTCTTTATCGCTGCTAGTCGGCGCTTGGACCGCGCCAGACGACAGTAGTGGCACGCACCGGGTCGCCAGGAACAGTTGTTATATATATTGTAGCGCGAGTCGGGAGAGGTAGTAGTCGGTCGACAGTAGTAGCGGGTGGACGGTTGTACTGAGCGGGCGTCGGCGGCGTGCTCTGCTCGTCTCGCGACTCTGGTCACGGTTCGGGACGATGTATAGTATATTGTGTTATAATCAAGAGGTGGTGTGACGCTGCATTGCGCAAATCTGATAACGTATGTTCATTGTACTTATTTTGTTCAACAACACAAGCCCCACTATTACTTTTTTTCTAAAGTAACTTTTGTCTCTTAACGAAAAACATTCACTTTTTAAAGACTACTTCCTATGGCATTTCCCTCCAAGGAGTGCAATTAATTACCAGCCAGCACTCATTCATTGCACACAGCTGTGTAAGGGGTATCTACAATCGAGGAGCGGATATAAATGCAATTTTTTGTTTCTTTTTGTTTTTTGTTTTGTGTGTGTGTTGTAACCTCCCAGCAATATTTAAAATAATGGACAATGTTATTTACGGATGCTAATGGACATTGCGCTAATTGTAACCTCGCCCACAATGAGAGGTATTGAAAATGGCAACAACAATGTGCAATTCGCAATCTGACTCAAATATAAAGTCTTCACACAACATTTAAAAAAGTCCGTTCAGTGACAAGAAACTTCAATTAAACCGAAATATCGGTCTTTGGCCCTGTGCAAAACAATCGGAATTAAAGTCTTACCTCCGAATAAATGGATGTCACATTTCTGCTCTGGTTGTTGCGCAGCGCTTGGAGGAACTGCATTGCAAATAATAATATTCTCTTTTTTTGTGATTTTAGTGACATTTTTCTTCAAAGAAGTGGAACGAACTCTTTAGTTCAATAAAAGATTAAATGTTTGAAAAATGCTTTTGAAATAAAAATTATTATTGGGGAACTTGTTGGAGCATAATTACAATAAATACAATTTCTCATTATCTAATGATTATATTAATTAACAGTATACCTTATTCACCATCTTGACCAGTGTTGCCGACCGCCTACATCACACAACCGCACTCGGCTGCTACTACTGACCGACCGCTCTGCATGACGACTATTAGCGTACTGCACGCGACGACTACTGACAGAGTACAGCCCTCAACTACACAGACTGACTGACTGACTGAGAACCGCTCGCAACACTCGCGCAGTCCAGCGCAAACTCTCTGGTCACAGATGCTACAATGTCTCGCCATCGCTACTATGTTACATACGTGTTTCAGTGTCTTTTTCATTGGGGTAACGATCTTTGGCTCTTTTTATTCTGAATACAGGGCCAAAGGTCAACGGCTGCTGCCCTTATACAATTTATCAGGTTTCATTATGTCTGTTGCAATGTTACATACGGTTCACTCTTTCATTAATATTATCGTTGGGTTTGTTTTGTAGGGACGTTAACATTCTGGCACATTTTTATTATCATCGGACTCTCTGCTATTTGTGCAGGGAGGTTATACCTGGGTCCATTTCCATTTCCATTTACATTTTAATATTGATAGACTTTTTGTTTTCTTTTTTGTTTCTTGTTGTTTTTCCTTCTTTTTTTTTGTTGTTTTTTTTCTTTTGTTTTGTTTTTCCCGCTCTCACCACCACCGCCGCATCACGCCTTCCGTTTTCTTGGTTTCTTTTCTGTGCTTCAACATCACCGCGCCCCATTTCCACACCACAGCCATCAGCCTCCAAGACGGGCGGGCGCAGTGTGCCATTTCCGGCGCACAAGCACACCCGTACGGTACTCTCCTCGCCCCCACGCCACCAACAACACAGCGACCACGCGGCTTTCAGGCACGGCACGGCACGGCACGGCACCGGCGAAATGCGCCGCCCCCGCCCCCGCCCCTCCGCGCATCCGTCCGTCTCGCCACGTTCACTGACAGCCGCGTCTGCGGCTACACCACGACAACCACAACACAACACCGCTCCCCTCCCTGGCAACTCACATTGTTTTTCTCCTCCTCTTTTGCACAAACCACAACGCCGAGCACAGGCGCAAGCCACCCACACCGCGCCCCTCCCCGTCCCGTCTTTGGCCGCCGCTCCTCGTTTCCTCGTTTGCCCCCTCCCATCTCCCGAAATGCCATGCCAGCAGCGTTACGCATGCCCCTCCCCTGTCCACACACAACACTACCGCCTAACGAACAGCCTTTTCCGGGCCACATGCAGGGCACGCCCACCTCCAAACACTGCCAATTCACGGACGCACGCACGCACACACACACACACACACACACACACACACTCACTTTCTCGACACCTTTCTGTACGGAGGGTGCGTCATCTCGACCGTGACAGAGTGACGGCAACTATCGACGATCCATTTCCCCCCACTGGTAAAACATGTCCACTAACACCTACATACATCATTCAAGTACACAGACAATAGCATACACACAATGGGAGGGCACACGAACATGGACGGCACGGCACTGTCATACACTCTTCCTCAGAACCATATCAACAAACGTTACGTACATCCGGGAAAGCGAAAGCGAAAGCGAAAGCAAAGGCAAAGCCCAATGCAGCCGTCAAAGGTAACGTTCACCACGGCAGACACTTGCAGCCGCGCCGCCGTTAAACGCATTTCAGTGCGGCTCCAATACGCCTCCGACACGGGAACGTTCCGTTGCTCTACGAATGCGTTTCTCCCCTTTTTCCCTTCCTCTCTCTTTTGCCCCCCCCTCCTTGCACTCTTGCCTCATTCCTCACGTTCTGCCCAGACATTCGACCGATCAGAGTCAACCTTTCGTTACCGTTCTCAGCGCGACGGTGTACAACAGTATGACGGGTGTGCCCAAGACTTCGGTTCAGTTGCGTGACGCCGGTCTATCGCGCCGATCGACAGTTACTCAGGGGGCGACGGATCGGACCACGTCACCGACACACAAAACACTTTCAAACAAACAAACAAATACATACCGGATGGACACAGACAAACACGTGTACAGACATTCGCCAAACAAACGACCGGCGCCGCCGCCGCCGCCGCCGTCTAGCGTGCATCTTGAATGACGACATCGGTGTGCGTGCGTCGTACGCAATCAGTCAGACACGGCTATCAAACATCAGAGTCGAATGGTACATCATCGTGCGTGTCGCCGTACACGTACAGTACAATACAACAACAATGCGTCTTAATGGCACGTTCATTTCAACGTCACTCACACACCTCCACGCTGCAGTTACGTCGCACCATTGTCAAACTCGGCGTACAGCAAAGGGAATAGTGGGCGGCAAAAACAAACCAAACAAAAACATTTCACATTTCACCCTCGCCATGTATGATGTGCAAAAAAACAAACCCGCAAACGGCCGTCGTTACGGTGACACAAAAGTCGCCGATCGCACTGTCCCCCCTCGCAGACGGGTAACACACAAACACACACACACCCCAACAACACCAATGGGTCAAAAACCACGCCAACGAGGCGTGCCACCATTCCACGCCACGGCGACCAACCTCGTGGCCGTACCCCGCGCAACACGCTTTGACGCGCCCCCCCACCCACAATCAAAATGCACACATACATCACAGCCGTCCACACAAACAACAACAACAACAACAATTCCGCCCTTCCCGCAAAAGGCAAGTTGGTGGCCCTGAAAAGGGCCGTTTCGCCGCTCTCGCAACGGAGGAGCC
>NW_025726754.1:0-47972 GCF_021461395.2 Schistocerca americana
ACACAAACCTACGTCCAAAGCAAAATTTCAGTCGTCCTCGCCGCACCTTGTTTTGTTTTAACTTTGCACTGTCACAGCACAGCCGCCGCCGGCGCACGTCCGCCATCTTGTCGTCCACACAGCCCGTGTGGCCCAACACACACACACACGCACACATTTTGCACCGTCGCAGTCGCCTTCCAAACCGACAACGGCAGCAATAATGACCATTGTTAAAGGGAGGCGTGTCGACACACCGCCCTCCACTCCCGCGCGCAACGGCCGTCGACACGAACGAAACAGCTGATCCGGCCGCCTATGCCCACACGCCTTGCCTCGGAAACCCCAACGCCGCCGCAAACAAACACACAGAGACAAACCACGCAAGCAAATAATCACCGCCTCTCGCACAACAACACACAGCCCGCCCGCCATCTCCGTCGCGATCGATACAAAGACACACAAACGAAGCAGCTCCACACACAGCCAGCCACATGACACGTTTCCTTTCCTTCTCCCCTCCCAGTCACATCACGTCGCTCAAACGGAAAGAAAGAAACAAACAAACAAACAACACAGCGCGCACACACGCAGCAACAACACAGACTCTTTCGCACTTTTCAACTTCCGAACAGTGTGGTGGCCCTGAAAAGGGCCGTTTTCTAGTCTCTCCCACCCACAAGCACGGCCGCGGGAAGGCCAGCGCCCGCTGCGACGCAGCCTAACCGCCGAAACCGTACAGGGTGCGCCCCTGCCTCTTCAGGGCGTACACCACGTCCATGGCCGTCACAGTCTTGCGCTTGGCGTGCTCAGTGTACGTCACCGCGTCGCGGATCACGTTCTCCAGGAACACCTTCAGCACCCCGCGGGTCTCCTCGTAGATCAGACCAGAGATGCGCTTCACGCCGCCCCTGCGAGCCAGGCGGCGGATGGCGGGCTTCGTGATGCCCTGGATGTTGTCGCGCAACACCTTGCGGTGCCGCTTGGCGCCACCCTTGCCGAGCCCCTTTCCTCCCTTGCCGCGGCCTGTCATCCTTCCTTCCTCGGGCAAAGCAAAACGTGCACAAACAGCAGCTGCAGCGGCTGGCGAGTCGGCTACGGTCTGCGCCCAGCGCGCCCGCCGCCCCCCTATATAGACTCTGGCCCGCCCTCCCCCCACCACGCGCAACCGAGGGCATATAAGCGCAGCACGGAGGCGCGCGGGCCCGTTGTCAAGGCAGCACCGGACGCCGCGCCGCACCTAACCTCCACGCACGCCGCTCCGCTACCGCTACCGCTACCGCCATGGCCCGCACAAAGCAAACGGCCCGCAAGTCCACCGGCGGAAAGGCGCCGCGCAAACAGCTCGCCACCAAGGCGGCGAGGAAGAGCGCGCCCGCCACCGGAGGCGTCAAGAAGCCCCACCGCTACAGGCCGGGCACCGTCGCCCTGCGAGAAATCAGGCGCTACCAGAAGAGCACAGAGCTGCTCATCCGCAAGCTGCCATTCCAGCGCCTAGTGCGCGAGATCGCCCAGGACTTCAAGACCGACCTGCGCTTCCAGAGCTCCGCAGTCATGGCCCTGCAGGAGGCCAGCGAGGCCTACCTCGTCGGCCTCTTCGAAGACACCAACCTGTGCGCAATCCACGCCAAGCGCGTCACCATCATGCCCAAGGACATCCAGCTCGCGCGCCGCATCCGCGGCGAGCGCGCCTAAACCGCGCCGCGGCACCGCACCGCACAAACAAAAACGGCCCTTTTCAGGGCCACTAACATCTCTCCGTCGCGAGCAAACTTTGTCGGTCGCCTGCCTCTCGCCCCGCAACCCAAAAACAAAAACCACCACTTCCCGTCCGTCCGCCACACCCGCTCACTCTGCCTGCCTGCTAGCAGCGCGCAACAATCACACATCATCCCTCCCCGGCGCTCAAAGCGCACAATACCCAACGGCCGACGTCACACCGCACGGGTGGCTGGCCGGCCGCCGCTTTCGTTTCGAAAACAAAAAAAACCCGCACTCCACTCCGACGGCCAACGGCCAGGCAGGCGCGCTCGCTCGCTCTACACGCCACCGAAATCCCCGCCGACTCCTTCCGCATCTCAACGTGCCCCCCCGTTGCAAAACATAACACACACACACACAAAGGAACAAAACAAAGACCAGACACGACTCGACAAGACAGACATCCGAGAAGAACGAACGCAGGCAAGCCAACCAACGTATTCAAACAAAACAACGTGACAGAAAACCAACCGTCGGCCGCCGCCACAAAACAAACACGGCGACAATCAACCACGACAACAACAACAACAACAACACCGCTTACCGCTACCGCCGCCCACACCCGCCACCGACCCCCGCAATCCAACCACCACGGCACGCAAACAGCATCCCCACGGGCATACAGAAACGCCAGACAGACACCCACACCAAACGCAACACGACAATCAAAACCTTCCCCGACGTGCTTTGATGGCCCTGAGAAGGGCCGTTTTGGGCCGCGCGTCTCTTGCGCGCCACTAGACGACGACGGGGGGTGGGGACGACGGAGTCAAGCGCCAAACCCTTCCTTTCCCATCTCTTTCTCCTCTACTCTACTTCTTCTTCTTGGGCGAAGCCTTCGCCTTAGACGGCGTCGTCGCCTTCTTCGGGCGCGGCGCCTTCGGCTTCTTCGTCGGAACCTTGGCGGCCTTCTTCGCCTTCGACGGCGACTTGGCCTTGGCCGGCTTGGCCGCAGCCGCCTTCTTCGCACCCGCGGGAGCGGCCGACGCCGCAGACGCCTTCTTGGCGGCGCCCGCCTTCCGACCGGTCGCCGCCTTCACGCCACCAGCCTTCTTTGCGCCGGCCGCACGGGCGCCCTTCTTCTCCTTGCTGGCCGGAGCGGCGCGCTTCTTCTTGGCACCGCCAGCACGAGCCTTGCCGCCCTCGGCCGCCCCCCCGCCGCCGGCGCCGGCAAGCTTGAACGAGCCGGACGCGCCCTTCCCCTTCGTCTGCACCAGCTCGCCCGCCACGACGGCCGACTTGAGGTACTTCTTGATAAACGGCGCCAGCTTCTCCGCGTCCAGCTTGTAGTGCGCGGCTATGTACTTCTTGATCGCCTGCAGCGACGACCCGCCGCGCTCCTTCAGACTCTTGATGGCGGCCGTCACCATCTCAGAGGTGCGCGGGTGCGCAGGCTTGGCGCGCGGCTTCTTCGCAGACGACGCAGACTTGGCCTTCTTCGTAGTGCCGGTGGCGGCGGGTGCCGCAGCAGTCTCGTTCGTAGCCGCCTGATCTGCCATTTCGACGACGCGCGTAACACACAGCGAGAGCGAGCGGGACGGCAGGCACGCAAGCACAAGAGCAGAGAATCACAAGGCCCAGCCAGTGTCGCGGGCGGGCGCGGACGGCCGAGAGAGCGGCCGCCACTCTGCGCGCCGCCGCGCCGCGCCTCCCGCGCTTGCTACCGCCCAACGTCCGACAGCCTGTGCGGAGCAGCCCCAAACCTGCGCCACAACCGCCCGCGCCTTTCAAACCACCGAGGATGGGGCTACACACAGCCACACCACAGTCGCCAACCAGTCGCCACGGCAGCGCCGCAAACCACGGCCAAACTGCAGCTACCGCGCGCTACAGCCTGGGTCGGCCCGCCGAGAATCGCCGCCCCCGCCCAAATGCCGCCCCCACAGCCCCAGCCGACGACCCGCCACAATGGCCAAACCTTCGGCAAAACTCCCACACCGTCGCCGCGGCAGCCCGGCCAGCGCGGCCGGCGCCACAGCCACACAAGCCGAGGCGTGCGGCGATGACGGCCGTGCAAACGCGCCTCCGCCGCCCCATCGCCTTCCGTCGCCCTCCCGCCGTTTCCCGATCGGCCCGCAGCCGTCGGGCCACATCGCGCGCCGTCCTCCTCCTCTCGCCCGCCAACATTCACAGCCGTTTCTCAACAATTGCCCGCCGCAAACGGACGCCGCCTGCGCAACAGGCGCCGCCGCCCCTCGCCGCTTCCGACCCAACCCCTCGACCGAGGCAAACCGCAATCCGAATCTACAGACCAACCCAATCTGCCGTCAAGCACACACGACAGCCGACCTTACACGTTACGCGTTACACATTACGTTTACACGTCTACGTTAGGTTAGGTTAGGTGGACGTGGGTTAGGTTAAGGGGACTTGGGTTAGGTTAAGCGTCAAACTTAGGTTAAGCATTCAAACACGTCAGGCGTCAGAGGTTAGGTTAGGTTAGGTTAGGTTAGGTTAGGTTACACGTTAGGTTAAGGGGTCAGTGCTAGGTTAAGAAGCGTCAAACGTAGGTTACAAAAGCGTTCAAACGTGAGGCGTGAGCCGGACAGCTTACCTTACGTAGACGTTAGGGGCTCACAGGCTGAGCTCACCTCGCCACACCACACGTTAGGTTCGGTTCGGTTCGCTCGGCTCAGCGTAAAGCGCCGAGGTCAGGGTTACGTTCGTTCACCTTCGGGCGCCACACTTTCGGTTGAAAGGTCGCGACGGGACGACGTCGGCAGGCACGCCGCAAACGAACAAAAACGTACAGACGACGTCGGAAACCGCCGACAGACGGGGGAGCAGCACGACCACGACCACGACCAGACACCGAGCGCGAACGAGACACACGCGAACCACCCCCACCGGCCAAAGGGCACCACACAACAACCCAGAGCACCACGTGTCGACACCAGAGCAACCCGCCGCTCACGCGACATGGCTGGCACCGAAGGGCAACCGCCCGCAACTGCGCTTTCCGCGCCGGCCCGGATGCACGTCGTGCTACAACAACACCACTACCGTACACAGCCGCTGTTCACAACATCACTATCAATGGCGCGCCCGCGGCTCGCCGCCGTCGCAGTCGCAGCCCCAACGCCAGCACTTTTGCACCACCATTCACACGCACCGCAACACAGCTCGCCGACACAGCCGAACAAAACAAACACCACACAACAACAGCAACAACGCCGCCGCCTCTACTTGTGCCGGCGACCCACCCCGCCGATGGCGCACCTCTCGCCAGCCGGCAATCGACACACACGCACCCACCCACCGGGGCCCAGTGCAAAAAAAAAAAAAAAAAAAAACACACAAAAACAAAAAAACCAAACAACACAAACGACACGGGAAGCGCACACCGCCACTTCGCGCGCACGCCACCAACCAGTCGTCGTCTCAAAATAACAAACACAAACAAAATAAACTAACAACTAGGGCAACACAAAACAAAAACGCCTCGCACGAACCGCCCACAAAAAGGACAAGCACACGCACAGCCTCTGCTGACGACCACGACGCAGCGGCACGCTGCTCCTGTCCCGCGCCCCGCGCCCCACTCGATTCACAACTCACGCGACACCGTCAACGACGGGCTCGCTTCCCGCAACCTACCACCTTTCCGCCACGACGCACAGCCCCAGCCCCACCCGACGACGCCCGTGGCAACGACTGCACTTTCACCACCGCCTCCCCCTTCCCCCCCAAAACACACACACACACACACACACAGCCAGCCAAAAACGCACTCGCGACCCACACATGCACGTGCATCGGCACACGCCAACCAGTCAACGTCGACAACCACACGCAAGGCTCGAAACGAAACCGGCGTCCTTCCACGTTGCCATCAAGCTACGCGACACAAGACACAAGGAACCAACACAACAGCCGGCCCCACTAATTCCCACTCTCACGCCGCAAAAAGCACACCGAAACCGCCAAACGCACGCACATTCCCCTTCGCACTGACACCACCGACCGGCTCGCTACCACACACCTCTCGGCAGCCGTTTCACGCCAATTCGCCACACCGCCCACACAGTCGACAAGCGCCCGCCCTGTACGGCACACGCAACGACGCAGCGCAGCAAAGGGCGCCCGCAACACATACCTCTCCGCCGCCCGACGCGCCAACCGCCACACCACACCGCCAGCCACTCGCAAATTGTGCACTGCCACCAGCCACACGTCCAACACGCCGCGCCGCCTCCGGCCACCCGCCAGGGGGCGCTCACGTCCGCGACAACAGCGCGGCCCGCCGGGCCGGGCCGAACCGAACCGAGCCGCCGCTGCTCTGCACTCGGCACGGCCACACCCTGCTGCAGACCGGGCTCGTCCCTCTGTACGCGTCTGCCTGCGCATCAACACAACACGACCTTTTTTTTTTTTTTCCTCTCTACCGCCATCCCTTCTTCTCGCGTTTTACTCGTTGTTGCAGCAGCGGCGCACACCTACACATCCACAGCCCCAGCCGAGCCGGCCTCACCTCAGGGCCCGCCGCCAGCGTCTCCTCCTCGGGCACAGGTGCGGTGCTGTGGCCGCCCATCCAACCGCATTGCTGGCCGTCCAGCCACCAGGCGTTCCCACTGCCGCGAGCCACGCCGCGCACCGACCCTGCTGCAGAAAACGAAGCATAGCCAGAGACCGACCGATACACAAAGCAAGCCGTCGCCTCGCCTCTTGTCCTTCCTGCCTTCCTTCCGCCCCCGCCCTTCTCACACCACCGCCTCTCCACTTTCGCCCCCCCCCCCCTCCTTTTTTTTCTTCTTTCTTTCTTTCTTTGGCCCTCTCTCCTTCCCGCCATGGCGGTTACGGCACCGCCTGCAGCGGCAGATTTTTTGCGCCCACACGCCTACTCCTACCACCATTAACCTTGCCCTGCCCTGCCCATCAACGTCGCAGTCGAACCGACGCTTGCCAACACACTGCCCACGTTCCTTTCTCTTTTCGGCCTACGCCCATTACGCGCCGCCGCCACAGCACCTTCCCTTCCCACAACACACCGACGTCATCACACGCACCCAAAACAGGGGCCACGACCGTGTTCCTCGCCCACTCCCATCCCGCACGGTACGCACATTCCCAACTACTACCGCGCACCCTCCCTTTCCACTCTGTGTGTCTCTGTGTCTGTGTCCTGTCCGCGCGTGACGCCTCTCAACATCCGCCGTCCCCCGTCCCGTTTTCGCCCCCATGCCGTCGTCGCGCCGCCTCCTCCCCGTCCACCGCCGCCCCTGTCCGCCCCGCACCACACCATACACCGCTGCTTGTCCCGGCCGTTGCCACCAAAGGCGCCGACCGCAAACGCGCCACGCCGCAGCCCCCGTGCGTCTCGCGCTCGCTTGCATCTCCGTGCCGACGCTGCCTCTCTTCCCACTCGCACTCGACCTCGACAACACAGTCTTTGGCTCCGCCACTGCGTGTTCCGGTGGTACGCACGCTGCAACACGTATGTATTCATTACCAGAGCGATGGCGAGGCATGACAGCATCTCTGTCTGACCAGAGAGTTCTTTATCGCTGCTAGTCGGCGCTTGGACCGCGCCAGACGACAGTAGTGGCACGCACCGGGTCGCCAGGAACAGTTGTTATATATATTGTAGCGCGAGTCGGGAGAGGTAGTAGTCGGTCGACAGTAGTAGCGGGTGGACGGTTGTACTGAGCGGGCGTCGGCGGCGTGCTCTGCTCGTCTCGCGACTCTGGTCACGGTTCGGGACGATGTATAGTATATTGTGTTATAATCAAGAGGTGGTGTGACGCTGCATTGCGCAAATCTGATAACGTATGTTCATTGTACTTATTTTGTTCAACAACACAAGCCCCACTATTACTTTTTTTCTAAAGTAACTTTTGTCTCTTAACGAAAAACATTCACTTTTTAAAGACTACTTCCTATGGCATTTCCCTCCAAGGAGTGCAATTAATTACCAGCCAGCACTCATTCATTGCACACAGCTGTGTAAGGGGTATCTACAATCGAGGAGCGGATATAAATGCAATTTTTTGTTTCTTTTTGTTTTTTGTTTTGTGTGTGTGTTGTAACCTCCCAGCAATATTTAAAATAATGGACAATGTTATTTACGGATGCTAATGGACATTGCGCTAATTGTAACCTCGCCCACAATGAGAGGTATTGAAAATGGCAACAACAATGTGCAATTCGCAATCTGACTCAAATATAAAGTCTTCACACAACATTTAAAAAAGTCCGTTCAGTGACAAGAAACTTCAATTAAACCGAAATATCGGTCTTTGGCCCTGTGCAAAACAATCGGAATTAAAGTCTTACCTCCGAATAAATGGATGTCACATTTCTGCTCTGGTTGTTGCGCAGCGCTTGGAGGAACTGCATTGCAAATAATAATATTCTCTTTTTTTGTGATTTTAGTGACATTTTTCTTCAAAGAAGTGGAACGAACTCTTTAGTTCAATAAAAGATTAAATGTTTGAAAAATGCTTTTGAAATAAAAATTATTATTGGGGAACTTGTTGGAGCATAATTACAATAAATACAATTTCTCATTATCTAATGATTATATTAATTAACAGTATACCTTATTCACCATCTTGACCAGTGTTGCCGACCGCCTACATCACACAACCGCACTCGGCTGCTACTACTGACCGACCGCTCTGCATGACGACTATTAGCGTACTGCACGCGACGACTACTGACAGAGTACAGCCCTCAACTACACAGACTGACTGACTGACTGAGAACCGCTCGCAACACTCGCGCAGTCCAGCGCAAACTCTCTGGTCACAGATGCTACAATGTCTCGCCATCGCTACTATGTTACATACGTGTTTCAGTGTCTTTTTCATTGGGGTAACGATCTTTGGCTCTTTTTATTCTGAATACAGGGCCAAAGGTCAACGGCTGCTGCCCTTATACAATTTATCAGGTTTCATTATGTCTGTTGCAATGTTACATACGGTTCACTCTTTCATTAATATTATCGTTGGGTTTGTTTTGTAGGGACGTTAACATTCTGGCACATTTTTATTATCATCGGACTCTCTGCTATTTGTGCAGGGAGGTTATACCTGGGTCCATTTCCATTTCCATTTACATTTTAATATTGATAGACTTTTTGTTTTCTTTTTTGTTTCTTGTTGTTTTTCCTTCTTTTTTTTTGTTGTTTTTTTTCTTTTGTTTTGTTTTTCCCGCTCTCACCACCACCGCCGCATCACGCCTTCCGTTTTCTTGGTTTCTTTTCTGTGCTTCAACATCACCGCGCCCCATTTCCACACCACAGCCATCAGCCTCCAAGACGGGCGGGCGCAGTGTGCCATTTCCGGCGCACAAGCACACCCGTACGGTACTCTCCTCGCCCCCACGCCACCAACAACACAGCGACCACGCGGCTTTCAGGCACGGCACGGCACGGCACGGCACCGGCGAAATGCGCCGCCCCCGCCCCCGCCCCTCCGCGCATCCGTCCGTCTCGCCACGTTCACTGACAGCCGCGTCTGCGGCTACACCACGACAACCACAACACAACACCGCTCCCCTCCCTGGCAACTCACATTGTTTTTCTCCTCCTCTTTTGCACAAACCACAACGCCGAGCACAGGCGCAAGCCACCCACACCGCGCCCCTCCCCGTCCCGTCTTTGGCCGCCGCTCCTCGTTTCCTCGTTTGCCCCCTCCCATCTCCCGAAATGCCATGCCAGCAGCGTTACGCATGCCCCTCCCCTGTCCACACAACACTACCGCCTAACGAACAGCCTTTTCCGGGCCACATGCAGGGCACGCCCACCTCCAAACACTGCCAATTCACGGACGCACGCACGCACACACACACACACACACACACACACACACACACACTCACTTTCTCGACACCTTTCTGTACGGAGGGTGCGTCATCTCGACCGTGACAGAGTGACGGCAACTATCGACGATCCATTTCCCCCCACTGGTAAAACATGTCCACTAACACCTACATACATCATTCAAGTACACAGACAATAGCATACACACAATGGGAGGGCACACGAACATGGACGGCACGGCACTGTCATACACTCTTCCTCAGAACCATATCAACAAACGTTACGTACATCCGGGAAAGCGAAAGCGAAAGCGAAAGCAAAGGCAAAGCCCAATGCAGCCGTCAAAGGTAACGTTCACCACGGCAGACACTTGCAGCCGCGCCGCCGTTAAACGCATTTCAGTGCGGCTCCAATACGCCTCCGACACGGGAACGTTCCGTTGCTCTACGAATGCGTTTCTCCCCTTTTTCCCTTCCTCTCTCTTTTGCCCCCCCCTCCTTGCACTCTTGCCTCATTCCTCACGTTCTGCCCAGACATTCGACCGATCAGAGTCAACCTTTCGTTACCGTTCTCAGCGCGACGGTGTACAACAGTATGACGGGTGTGCCCAAGACTTCGGTTCAGTTGCGTGACGCCGGTCTATCGCGCCGATCGACAGTTACTCAGGGGGCGACGGATCGGACCACGTCACCGACACACAAAACACTTTCAAACAAACAAACAAATACATACATACCGGATGGACACAGACAAACACGTGTACAGACATTCGCCAAACAAACGACCGGCGCCGCCGCCGCCGCCGCCGTCTAGCGTGCATCTTGAATGACGACATCGGTGTGCGTGCGTCGTACGCAATCAGTCAGACACGGCTATCAAACATCAGAGTCGAATGGTACATCATCGTGCGTGTCGCCGTACACGTACAGTACAATACAACAACAATGCGTCTTAATGGCACGTTCATTTCAACGTCACTCACACACCTCCACGCTGCAGTTACGTCGCACCATTGTCAAACTCGGCGTACAGCAAAGGGAATAGTGGGCGGCAAAAACAAACCAAACAAAAACATTTCACATTTCACCCTCGCCATGTATGATGTGCAAAAAAACAAACCCGCAAACGGCCGTCGTTACGGTGACACAAAAGTCGCCGATCGCACTGTCCCCCCTCGCAGACGGGTAACACACAAACACACACACACCCCAACAACACCAATGGGTCAAAAACCACGCCAACGAGGCGTGCCACCATTCCACGCCACGGCGACCAACCTCGTGGCCGTACCCCGCGCAACACGCTTTGACGCGCCCCCCCACCCACAATCAAAATGCACACATACATCACAGCCGTCCACACAAACAACAACAACAACAACAATTCCGCCCTTCCCGCAAAAGGCAAGTTGGTGGCCCTGAAAAGGGCCGTTTCGCCGCTCTCGCAACGGAGGAGCCTTCTCCATCCTTCCTTCCATTCCAGAGCCACCTCCTTACTTGGAGCTCGTGTACTTGGTCACCGCCTTCGTGCCCTCGCTCACGGCGTGCTTGGCCAGCTCGCCAGGCAGCAACAGCCGCACAGCGGTCTGGATCTCGCGGGACGTGATGGTCGAGCGCTTGTTGTAGTGCGCCAGGCGAGAAGCCTCGGCCGCAATGCGCTCGAAAATGTCGTTCACGAAGCTGTTCATGATGCTCATCGCCTTCGACGAGATGCCCGTGTCAGGGTGCACCTGCTTCAGCACCTTGTAGATGTAGATGGCATAGCTCTCCTTCCTCTTGCGCTTCTTCTTCTTGTCGCCCTTCGAAATGTTCTTCTGCGCCTTGCCAGCCTTCTTGGCGGCCTTCCCGCTAGTCTTGGGCGGCATCTCCAACCAACGTACGGCAGCAGCAACACCAGTAGCAAGCGCTCCGCTCTAGTCAGCGTCTCCCCACACAGTGGCACCCGCCGCCAGCCGCCGCCGCACCTTTACCAGCTCGCCCTGTTGCGGCCGCCGACCAATGGGGCGCGCGCGCAACCGGCCGCCGCACCCGAGCCCATAAAGCACCCCCACCCCGGCTGCGCCGGCACGCACTCCGCTGCTCGACTCGCTGCCGCTCGCACCGGTCGTTTTCGTTTCCGTTTCGTGTGCACCGTCGCTAGCCCATCGCCATGTCCGGACGCGGAAAGGGAGGCAAAGTCAAGGGCAAGTCAAAGTCCCGCTCAAGCAGGGCTGGGCTCCAGTTCCCGGTCGGCAGAATCCACCGCCTCCTGCGCAAGGGAAACTACGCAGAGCGCGTCGGCGCCGGGGCGCCCGTCTACCTCGCCGCCGTCATGGAGTACCTCGCGGCTGAGGTGCTCGAGCTGGCCGGAAACGCGGCCCGCGACAACAAGAAGACGCGCATCATCCCGCGCCACCTGCAGCTTGCCATCCGCAACGACGAGGAGCTCAACAAGCTCCTGTCGGGCGTCACCATCGCACAGGGTGGTGTCCTGCCCAACATCCAGGCCGTCCTGCTGCCAAAGAAGACCGAGAAGAAGGCCTAAAGGAGGCCAGGCAATCGCAGCGCCGCGTGCTCCCCTGCACGCAACGCGCTTTGCCGGCTCGGCCCACAACAATCGGCCCTTTTCAGGGCCACCACACAAACCTACGTCCAAAGCAAAATTTCAGTCGTCCTCGCCGCACCTTGTTTTGTTTTAACTTTGCACTGTCACAGCACAGCCGCCGCCGGCGCACGTCCGCCATCTTGTCGTCCACACAGCCCGTGTGGCCCAACACACACACACACGCACACATTTTGCACCGTCGCAGTCGCCTTCCAAACCGACAACGGCAGCAATAATGACCATTGTTAAAGGGAGGCGTGTCGACACACCGCCCTCCACTCCCGCGCGCAACGGCCGTCGACACGAACGAAACAGCTGATCCGGCCGCCTATGCCCACACGCCTTGCCTCGGAAACCCCAACGCCGCCGCAAACAAACACACAGAGACAAACCACGCAAGCAAATAATCACCGCCTCTCGCACAACAACACACAGCCCGCCCGCCATCTCCGTCGCGATCGATACAAAGACACACAAACGAAGCAGCTCCACACACAGCCAGCCACATGACACGTTTCCTTTCCTTCTCCCCTCCCAGTCACATCACGTCGCTCAAACGGAAAGAAAGAAACAAACAAACAAACAACACAGCGCGCACACACGCAGCAACAACACAGACTCTTTCGCACTTTTCAACTTCCGAACAGTGTGGTGGCCCTGAAAAGGGCCGTTTTCTAGTCTCTCCCACCCACAAGCACGGCCGCGGGAAGGCCAGCGCCCGCTGCGACGCAGCCTAACCGCCGAAACCGTACAGGGTGCGCCCCTGCCTCTTCAGGGCGTACACCACGTCCATGGCCGTCACAGTCTTGCGCTTGGCGTGCTCAGTGTACGTCACCGCGTCGCGGATCACGTTCTCCAGGAACACCTTCAGCACCCCGCGGGTCTCCTCGTAGATCAGACCAGAGATGCGCTTCACGCCGCCCCTGCGAGCCAGGCGGCGGATGGCGGGCTTCGTGATGCCCTGGATGTTGTCGCGCAACACCTTGCGGTGCCGCTTGGCGCCACCCTTGCCGAGCCCCTTTCCTCCCTTGCCGCGGCCTGTCATCCTTCCTTCCTCGGGCAAAGCAAAACGTGCACAAACAGCAGCTGCAGCGGCTGGCGAGTCGGCTACGGTCTGCGCCCAGCGCGCCCGCCGCCCCCCTATATAGACTCTGGCCCGCCCTCCCCCCACCACGCGCAACCGAGGGCATATAAGCGCAGCACGGAGGCGCGCGGGCCGCGCCTCGCCGTAACGGAGCGGACCAATCAGCGCCGCCCGTCCCGGACCGGTCCAGCATGGCCGACTTCCCCGAACCGCGATGGCGGCGGCAGCGGCCAATCACCGGCCAGCAGCCTGCTGCAGCAGCCCACACCAACGGCGGCCAGCAGCCCAGCGGAAACCAGGCCACGCGCGACGGCCATTCTGTCGGGCCCCGACAAAATGGCGTACACACCGTCCGCCATGATGTCGGACCCCGACAAGATGGCGACCGCATCGACCGTCTCCTTGACACGATGCAACTAATGATGGCTCGCGTGACCGAGCTGATGGCCGCAGTACAGCAAGTACTCGCCGTAACCTCGTCCACCGCCCGTCATGCCTGAAAACCCAAGAAGCCTCAAGGTATGCGTATTCAACGCCAATGGCTTGAAAACGCAGGACGGAGAATTCCGGCAGTTTCTGCGCGACGAGGACATAGACATCTGCCTCGTCGCGGAAACTCACCTAAAGCCAGGCGTACGAGTCGGCGTCGCTAATTACGTCTGCCACCGCTACGACAGGCCGACGGCAGGAGGTGGGACGGCCGTTTACGTCCGGCGTTCCATCAGACACCATCGGGTTCCCGTGCCAGAACTGACGTCGACTGAAGCAGCCGCAGTCGCAGTCGACACTGTGCACGGCAGAATAACCTTCTGCGCTGTCTACAGGCCGCCGCGCGGACAACTGGACGTCGCGGATGCCAACAAACTCCTGTCCCTCCAAGGAAACCTCATACTTGGGGGAGACTGGAACGCGAAGCACGCGGCATGGAATAGCCGCCTTACGAACACCAGCGGCAGACGACTACAACGCGTAATAGAGCGTCACGACGCGGTGGCAGTAGGACCACACGACGCCACCATCTACCCAACACGCGGAAGGGAGGACGTGTTGGACTTCATAATTCTGAAAGGCATACGGCAGCATGTGGCGGCCAGCACTCGGACGGCACTCGCGTCCGATCACGTGCCAGTCATCTTCCTCCTCGACGCCGACGTCACGCCGCTGCAACGAAGAGGACTCGACCTGAGAGGAATAAATTGGGAAGAGTACCGAGCGAACGTCACGGAAGCCCTCACGACACTCCCTGACGTCGACGCCGAAGGCGCCGACGCCGCACTTCAACACCTGTCGCAAGCCATCGCAGACGCAGCGACGGCTGCAACACCCGCGAGACGTTCAGCGGAGGAAGTTCACCTCCCTCACCAGCTCCCGCAACGCATCCGAGACGCCATAGCCGCCAAAAACAGGCTGCAACGGGAATGGCAGCTCACGCGAAACCCGCGTACCAAGCGGGAACTAAATCGAATGCGCCGCCACATCAGGGCGGACGTGGATGCGCATCGAAACGCTGAATGGGCTGAGAAAATAGGGCAACTCGACATCGAGGACGGGTCGGCGTGGAAGTCCATGAAAAGCTTCCTACGCCGCACGCAGCCCATACCGCCTCTGCTAGTGGGTAACAGGTTTGTTAGCGAACCAGACGCCAAGGCTAATGCACTGGCTGATGCCTTCGCTGCAAACTTTACCCCCATGGAGGACCCTATCGACGAAGAACACGTCCGCCTCGTAGCAGACCGTCTTCCAGTCTTCTTACGTGAACGCGCAGAAGACGACGAGATTCAGCCTGTCTCGTCGGAAGAAGTGCAACTCCAGCTTCGCCACCTCGAGCGCAAGAAAGCAGGCGGAGCAGACAACATCACCAACCTGATGCTGAAGCAGCTTCCCGACGCCGCAGCACAACATCTCGCGGCCATATTCAACGGGATTCTACGCTCCAGCGAGTATCCAGCCTGTTGGAAGCATGCTGAGGTAGTCGCCTTGCCTAAGCCAGGGAAGGACGCACGCATTGCGAGGAACTACCGACCCATCAGCCTTCTACCAGCAACTTCCAAGGTCTTCGAAAGGTTGTACCTGGTCCGCCTGCTGGCCCACGTAAACGCCGAGGGTCTTCTCCCCGACGAGCAGTTCGGGTTCCGTCGGGAACACGCGACGACGCACCAGCTGCTGCGCCTGACGGAGGAAGCGTTCGGAGCCGTTGACCGACGTAAGTATTTCGGCGCTCTCTTGCTGGACGTGTCTCGTGCCTTTGACTCCGTGTGGCACGACGGCCTCCTGTACAAGCTTCTTGTGCAGGGGGTACCTGTGTCGCACGTGAGGCTCCTGCAGAGCTATCTGCAGGAAAGGACGTTTCACGTCCGCGCAGCCAGTGGAATTTCCACGGAGCGCCGAATACTTGCGGGTGTACCTCAAGGCTCGGTCATCGGTCCGACGCTGTACTCCCTCTACACCGCCGACCTGCCACGCATAAACCGCGTCCAGACGGCGCTTTATGCTGACGACACGGCGATCTACAGCAGCAGCTGGAGCGTCGACGTCCTGCAGCGGCGTCTACAGGCGGCCACCGACGAGCTCACCGAGTGGGCAAAGAAGTGGCGCCTCGCCTACAATGGCGAGAAGAGTCAGGCGATCATCATAGCTAGTCGCCCCTTCCGCCACGACGCGCCAACAGTATCGGTGTGTGGAGTGCCAGTCGAATGGAACGACACAGCCAAATACCTAGGCGTCACTTTAGACCGGCGGCTTACATGGCGGCAACATGTTGAAAACATCAGGGGCAAGGCGCTGGGTAGATTGAGGCTGCTCTACCCGGTGCTCAACCCCACGTCAACGCTGCCAGAAGACGTCGGTCTTACGCTGTACAAGGCCGCCATACGACCGCTGCTGGAATACGCAGCGGTCGTGTGGGGAAACACGGCCGATACAAATCTGAAGCGTCTGCAGACGATTCAAAACCGGGCGCTACGACTGGCACTTCACCTGCCCAAGGACTTCCCCACGGAGGAGCTCCATCGCGTCGCTGCCGTCAAGCCTCTACGTCAGAGGTTCAAGGACGCAGCAACAACTTTCTACCAGAAAAGCGAGCTGTCGACCAACCAGCTGATCAGAGGACTCGGCAGCCGACCACACTGGCGGGCGTCATTACGCTGGCCAGACCTGCTGCGCCGGTAAGGTTATGCAGCAACCTACTCCACATAGTCCCAGTGCAGGACAGCATTGAACCTCATACGCTTACTCCATAATTATACCTTATCCTAATGTAGGAAAAATAGCGTTAGGCTATTAGAAACTACATCAAATACTTGTGGAACTCAATCCCTTGTTCCACACATTTGCACACACGGCGGGCCCGTTGTCAAGGCAGCACCGGACGCCGCGCCGCACCTAACCTCCACGCACGCCGCTCCGCTACCGCTACCGCTACCGCCATGGCCCGCACAAAGCAAACGGCCCGCAAGTCCACCGGCGGAAAGGCGCCGCGCAAACAGCTCGCCACCAAGGCGGCGAGGAAGAGCGCGCCCGCCACCGGAGGCGTCAAGAAGCCCCACCGCTACAGGCCGGGCACCGTCGCCCTGCGAGAAATCAGGCGCTACCAGAAGAGCACAGAGCTGCTCATCCGCAAGCTGCCATTCCAGCGCCTAGTGCGCGAGATCGCCCAGGACTTCAAGACCGACCTGCGCTTCCAGAGCTCCGCAGTCATGGCCCTGCAGGAGGCCAGCGAGGCCTACCTCGTCGGCCTCTTCGAAGACACCAACCTGTGCGCAATCCACGCCAAGCGCGTCACCATCATGCCCAAGGACATCCAGCTCGCGCGCCGCATCCGCGGCGAGCGCGCCTAAACCGCGCCGCGGCACCGCACCGCACAAACAAAAACGGCCCTTTTCAGGGCCACTAACATCTCTCCGTCGCGAGCAAACTTTGTCGGTCGCCTGCCTCTCGCCCCGCAACCCAAAAACAAAAACCACCACTTCCCGTCCGTCCGCCACACCCGCTCACTCTGCCTGCCTGCTAGCAGCGCGCAACAATCACACATCATCCCTCCCCGGCGCTCAAAGCGCACAATACCCAACGGCCGACGTCACACCGCACGGGTGGCTGGCCGGCCGCCGCTTTCGTTTCGAAAACAAAAAAAACCCGCACTCCACTCCGACGGCCAACGGCCAGGCAGGCGCGCTCGCTCGCTCTACACGCCACCGAAATCCCCGCCGACTCCTTCCGCATCTCAACGTGCCCCCCCGTTGCAAAACATAACACACACACACACAAAGGAACAAAACAAAGACCAGACACGACTCGACAAGACAGACATCCGAGAAGAACGAACGCAGGCAAGCCAACCAACGTATTCAAACAAAACAACGTGACAGAAAACCAACCGTCGGCCGCCGCCACAAAACAAACACGGCGACAATCAACCACGACAACAACAACAACAACAACACCGCTTACCGCTACCGCCGCCCACACCCGCCACCGACCCCCGCAATCCAACCACCACGGCACGCAAACAGCATCCCCACGGGCATACAGAAACGCCAGACAGACACCCACACCAAACGCAACACGACAATCAAAACCTTCCCCGACGTGCTTTGATGGCCCTGAGAAGGGCCGTTTTGGGCCGCGCGTCTCTTGCGCGCCACTAGACGACGACGGGGGGTGGGGACGACGGAGTCAAGCGCCAAACCCTTCCTTTCCCATCTCTTTCTCCTCTACTCTACTTCTTCTTCTTGGGCGAAGCCTTCGCCTTAGACGGCGTCGTCGCCTTCTTCGGGCGCGGCGCCTTCGGCTTCTTCGTCGGAACCTTGGCGGCCTTCTTCGCCTTCGACGGCGACTTGGCCTTGGCCGGCTTGGCCGCAGCCGCCTTCTTCGCACCCGCGGGAGCGGCCGACGCCGCAGACGCCTTCTTGGCGGCGCCCGCCTTCCGACCGGTCGCCGCCTTCACGCCACCAGCCTTCTTTGCGCCGGCCGCACGGGCGCCCTTCTTCTCCTTGCTGGCCGGAGCGGCGCGCTTCTTCTTGGCACCGCCAGCACGAGCCTTGCCGCCCTCGGCCGCCCCCCCGCCGCCGGCGCCGGCAAGCTTGAACGAGCCGGACGCGCCCTTCCCCTTCGTCTGCACCAGCTCGCCCGCCACGACGGCCGACTTGAGGTACTTCTTGATAAACGGCGCCAGCTTCTCCGCGTCCAGCTTGTAGTGCGCGGCTATGTACTTCTTGATCGCCTGCAGCGACGACCCGCCGCGCTCCTTCAGACTCTTGATGGCGGCCGTCACCATCTCAGAGGTGCGCGGGTGCGCAGGCTTGGCGCGCGGCTTCTTCGCAGACGACGCAGACTTGGCCTTCTTCGTAGTGCCGGTGGCGGCGGGTGCCGCAGCAGTCTCGTTCGTAGCCGCCTGATCTGCCATTTCGACGACGCGCGTAACACACAGCGAGAGCGAGCGGGACGGCAGGCACGCAAGCACAAGAGCAGAGAATCACAAGGCCCAGCCAGTGTCGCGGGCGGGCGCGGACGGCCGAGAGAGCGGCCGCCACTCTGCGCGCCGCCGCGCCGCGCCTCCCGCGCTTGCTACCGCCCAACGTCCGACAGCCTGTGCGGAGCAGCCCCAAACCTGCGCCACAACCGCCCGCGCCTTTCAAACCACCGAGGATGGGGCTACACACAGCCACACCACAGTCGCCAACCAGTCGCCACGGCAGCGCCGCAAACCACGGCCAAACTGCAGCTACCGCGCGCTACAGCCTGGGTCGGCCCGCCGAGAATCGCCGCCCCCGCCCAAATGCCGCCCCCACAGCCCCAGCCGACGACCCGCCACAATGGCCAAACCTTCGGCAAAACTCCCACACCGTCGCCGCGGCAGCCCGGCCAGCGCGGCCGGCGCCACAGCCACACAAGCCGAGGCGTGCGGCGATGACGGCCGTGCAAACGCGCCTCCGCCGCCCCATCGCCTTCCGTCGCCCTCCCGCCGTTTCCCGATCGGCCCGCAGCCGTCGGGCCACATCGCGCGCCGTCCTCCTCCTCTCGCCCGCCAACATTCACAGCCGTTTCTCAACAATTGCCCGCCGCAAACGGACGCCGCCTGCGCAACAGGCGCCGCCGCCCCTCGCCGCTTCCGACCCAACCCCTCGACCGAGGCAAACCGCAATCCGAATCTACAGACCAACCCAATCTGCCGTCAAGCACACACGACAGCCGACCTTACACGTTACGCGTTACACATTACGTTTACACGTCTACGTTAGGTTAGGTTAGGTGGACGTGGGTTAGGTTAAGGGGACTTGGGTTAGGTTAAGCGTCAAACTTAGGTTAAGCATTCAAACACGTCAGGCGTCAGAGGTTAGGTTAGGTTAGGTTAGGTTAGGTTAGGTTACACGTTAGGTTAAGGGGTCAGTGCTAGGTTAAGAAGCGTCAAACGTAGGTTACAAAAGCGTTCAAACGTGAGGCGTGAGCCGGACAGCTTACCTTACGTAGACGTTAGGGGCTCACAGGCTGAGCTCACCTCGCCACACCACACGTTAGGTTCGGTTCGGTTCGCTCGGCTCAGCGTAAAGCGCCGAGGTCAGGGTTACGTTCGTTCACCTTCGGGCGCCACACTTTCGGTTGAAAGGTCGCGACGGGACGACGTCGGCAGGCACGCCGCAAACGAACAAAAACGTACAGACGACGTCGGAAACCGCCGACAGACGGGGGAGCAGCACGACCACGACCACGACCAGACACCGAGCGCGAACGAGACACACGCGAACCACCCCCACCGGCCAAAGGGCACCACACAACAACCCAGAGCACCACGTGTCGACACCAGAGCAACCCGCCGCTCACGCGACATGGCTGGCACCGAAGGGCAACCGCCCGCAACTGCGCTTTCCGCGCCGGCCCGGATGCACGTCGTGCTACAACAACACCACTACCGTACACAGCCGCTGTTCACAACATCACTATCAATGGCGCGCCCGCGGCTCGCCGCCGTCGCAGTCGCAGCCCCAACGCCAGCACTTTTGCACCACCATTCACACGCACCGCAACACAGCTCGCCGACACAGCCGAACAAAACAAACACCACACAACAACAGCAACAACGCCGCCGCCTCTACTTGTGCCGGCGACCCACCCCGCCGATGGCGCACCTCTCGCCAGCCGGCAATCGACACACACGCACCCACCCACCGGGGCCCAGTGCAAAAAAAAAAAAAAAAAAAAACACACAAAAACAAAAAAACCAAACAACACAAACGACACGGGAAGCGCACACCGCCACTTCGCGCGCACGCCACCAACCAGTCGTCGTCTCAAAATAACAAACACAAACAAAATAAACTAACAACTAGGGCAACACAAAACAAAAACGCCTCGCACGAACCGCCCACAAAAAGGACAAGCACACGCACAGCCTCTGCTGACGACCACGACGCAGCGGCACGCTGCTCCTGTCCCGCGCCCCGCGCCCCACTCGATTCACAACTCACGCGACACCGTCAACGACGGGCTCGCTTCCCGCAACCTACCACCTTTCCGCCACGACGCACAGCCCCAGCCCCACCCGACGACGCCCGTGGCAACGACTGCACTTTCACCACCGCCTCCCCCTTCCCCCCCAAAACACACACACACACACACACACAGCCAGCCAAAAACGCACTCGCGACCCACACATGCACGTGCATCGGCACACGCCAACCAGTCAACGTCGACAACCACACGCAAGGCTCGAAACGAAACCGGCGTCCTTCCACGTTGCCATCAAGCTACGCGACACAAGACACAAGGAACCAACACAACAGCCGGCCCCACTAATTCCCACTCTCACGCCGCAAAAAGCACACCGAAACCGCCAAACGCACGCACATTCCCCTTCGCACTGACACCACCGACCGGCTCGCTACCACACACCTCTCGGCAGCCGTTTCACGCCAATTCGCCACACCGCCCACACAGTCGACAAGCGCCCGCCCTGTACGGCACACGCAACGACGCAGCGCAGCAAAGGGCGCCCGCAACACATACCTCTCCGCCGCCCGACGCGCCAACCGCCACACCACACCGCCAGCCACTCGCAAATTGTGCACTGCCACCAGCCACACGTCCAACACGCCGCGCCGCCTCCGGCCACCCGCCAGGGGGCGCTCACGTCCGCGACAACAGCGCGGCCCGCCGGGCCGGGCCGAACCGAACCGAGCCGCCGCTGCTCTGCACTCGGCACGGCCACACCCTGCTGCAGACCGGGCTCGTCCCTCTGTACGCGTCTGCCTGCGCATCAACACAACACGACCTTTTTTTTTTTTTTCCTCTCTACCGCCATCCCTTCTTCTCGCGTTTTACTCGTTGTTGCAGCAGCGGCGCACACCTACACATCCACAGCCCCAGCCGAGCCGGCCTCACCTCAGGGCCCGCCGCCAGCGTCTCCTCCTCGGGCACAGGTGCGGTGCTGTGGCCGCCCATCCAACCGCATTGCTGGCCGTCCAGCCACCAGGCGTTCCCACTGCCGCGAGCCACGCCGCGCACCGACCCTGCTGCAGAAAACGAAGCATAGCCAGAGACCGACCGATACACAAAGCAAGCCGTCGCCTCGCCTCTTGTCCTTCCTGCCTTCCTTCCGCCCCCGCCCTTCTCACACCACCGCCTCTCCACTTTCGCCCCCCCCCCCCTCCTTTTTTTTCTTCTTTCTTTCTTTCTTTGGCCCTCTCTCCTTCCCGCCATGGCGGTTACGGCACCGCCTGCAGCGGCAGATTTTTTGCGCCCACACGCCTACTCCTACCACCATTAACCTTGCCCTGCCCTGCCCATCAACGTCGCAGTCGAACCGACGCTTGCCAACACACTGCCCACGTTCCTTTCTCTTTTCGGCCTACGCCCATTACGCGCCGCCGCCACAGCACCTTCCCTTCCCACAACACACCGACGTCATCACACGCACCCAAAACAGGGGCCACGACCGTGTTCCTCGCCCACTCCCATCCCGCACGGTACGCACATTCCCAACTACTACCGCGCACCCTCCCTTTCCACTCTGTGTGTCTCTGTGTCTGTGTCCTGTCCGCGCGTGACGCCTCTCAACATCCGCCGTCCCCCGTCCCGTTTTCGCCCCCATGCCGTCGTCGCGCCGCCTCCTCCCCGTCCACCGCCGCCCCTGTCCGCCCCGCACCACACCATACACCGCTGCTTGTCCCGGCCGTTGCCACCAAAGGCGCCGACCGCAAACGCGCCACGCCGCAGCCCCCGTGCGTCTCGCGCTCGCTTGCATCTCCGTGCCGACGCTGCCTCTCTTCCCACTCGCACTCGACCTCGACAACACAGTCTTTGGCTCCGCCACTGCGTGTTCCGGTGGTACGCACGCTGCAACACGTATGTATTCATTACCAGAGCGATGGCGAGGCATGACAGCATCTCTGTCTGACCAGAGAGTTCTTTATCGCTGCTAGTCGGCGCTTGGACCGCGCCAGACGACAGTAGTGGCACGCACCGGGTCGCCAGGAACAGTTGTTATATATATTGTAGCGCGAGTCGGGAGAGGTAGTAGTCGGTCGACAGTAGTAGCGGGTGGACGGTTGTACTGAGCGGGCGTCGGCGGCGTGCTCTGCTCGTCTCGCGACTCTGGTCACGGTTCGGGACGATGTATAGTATATTGTGTTATAATCAAGAGGTGGTGTGACGCTGCATTGCGCAAATCTGATAACGTATGTTCATTGTACTTATTTTGTTCAACAACACAAGCCCCACTATTACTTTTTTTCTAAAGTAACTTTTGTCTCTTAACGAAAAACATTCACTTTTTAAAGACTACTTCCTATGGCATTTCCCTCCAAGGAGTGCAATTAATTACCAGCCAGCACTCATTCATTGCACACAGCTGTGTAAGGGGTATCTACAATCGAGGAGCGGATATAAATGCAATTTTTTGTTTCTTTTTGTTTTTTGTTTTGTGTGTGTGTTGTAACCTCCCAGCAATATTTAAAATAATGGACAATGTTATTTACGGATGCTAATGGACATTGCGCTAATTGTAACCTCGCCCACAATGAGAGGTATTGAAAATGGCAACAACAATGTGCAATTCGCAATCTGACTCAAATATAAAGTCTTCACACAACATTTAAAAAAGTCCGTTCAGTGACAAGAAACTTCAATTAAACCGAAATATCGGTCTTTGGCCCTGTGCAAAACAATCGGAATTAAAGTCTTACCTCCGAATAAATGGATGTCACATTTCTGCTCTGGTTGTTGCGCAGCGCTTGGAGGAACTGCATTGCAAATAATAATATTCTCTTTTTTTGTGATTTTAGTGACATTTTTCTTCAAAGAAGTGGAACGAACTCTTTAGTTCAATAAAAGATTAAATGTTTGAAAAATGCTTTTGAAATAAAAATTATTATTGGGGAACTTGTTGGAGCATAATTACAATAAATACAATTTCTCATTATCTAATGATTATATTAATTAACAGTATACCTTATTCACCATCTTGACCAGTGTTGCCGACCGCCTACATCACACAACCGCACTCGGCTGCTACTACTGACCGACCGCTCTGCATGACGACTATTAGCGTACTGCACGCGACGACTACTGACAGAGTACAGCCCTCAACTACACAGACTGACTGACTGACTGAGAACCGCTCGCAACACTCGCGCAGTCCAGCGCAAACTCTCTGGTCACAGATGCTACAATGTCTCGCCATCGCTACTATGTTACATACGTGTTTCAGTGTCTTTTTCATTGGGGTAACGATCTTTGGCTCTTTTTATTCTGAATACAGGGCCAAAGGTCAACGGCTGCTGCCCTTATACAATTTATCAGGTTTCATTATGTCTGTTGCAATGTTACATACGGTTCACTCTTTCATTAATATTATCGTTGGGTTTGTTTTGTAGGGACGTTAACATTCTGGCACATTTTTATTATCATCGGACTCTCTGCTATTTGTGCAGGGAGGTTATACCTGGGTCCATTTCCATTTCCATTTACATTTTAATATTGATAGACTTTTTGTTTTCTTTTTTGTTTCTTGTTGTTTTTCCTTCTTTTTTTTTGTTGTTTTTTTTCTTTTGTTTTGTTTTTCCCGCTCTCACCACCACCGCCGCATCACGCCTTCCGTTTTCTTGGTTTCTTTTCTGTGCTTCAACATCACCGCGCCCCATTTCCACACCACAGCCATCAGCCTCCAAGACGGGCGGGCGCAGTGTGCCATTTCCGGCGCACAAGCACACCCGTACGGTACTCTCCTCGCCCCCACGCCACCAACAACACAGCGACCACGCGGCTTTCAGGCACGGCACGGCACGGCACGGCACCGGCGAAATGCGCCGCCCCCGCCCCCGCCCCTCCGCGCATCCGTCCGTCTCGCCACGTTCACTGACAGCCGCGTCTGCGGCTACACCACGACAACCACAACACAACACCGCTCCCCTCCCTGGCAACTCACATTGTTTTTCTCCTCCTCTTTTGCACAAACCACAACGCCGAGCACAGGCGCAAGCCACCCACACCGCGCCCCTCCCCGTCCCGTCTTTGGCCGCCGCTCCTCGTTTCCTCGTTTGCCCCCTCCCATCTCCCGAAATGCCATGCCAGCAGCGTTACGCATGCCCCTCCCCTGTCCACACAACACTACCGCCTAACGAACAGCCTTTTCCGGGCCACATGCAGGGCACGCCCACCTCCAAACACTGCCAATTCACGGACGCACGCACGCACACACACACACACACACACACACACACACACTCACTTTCTCGACACCTTTCTGTACGGAGGGTGCGTCATCTCGACCGTGACAGAGTGACGGCAACTATCGACGATCCATTTCCCCCCACTGGTAAAACATGTCCACTAACACCTACATACATCATTCAAGTACACAGACAATAGCATACACACAATGGGAGGGCACACGAACATGGACGGCACGGCACTGTCATACACTCTTCCTCAGAACCATATCAACAAACGTTACGTACATCCGGGAAAGCGAAAGCGAAAGCGAAAGCAAAGGCAAAGCCCAATGCAGCCGTCAAAGGTAACGTTCACCACGGCAGACACTTGCAGCCGCGCCGCCGTTAAACGCATTTCAGTGCGGCTCCAATACGCCTCCGACACGGGAACGTTCCGTTGCTCTACGAATGCGTTTCTCCCCTTTTTCCCTTCCTCTCTCTTTTGCCCCCCCCTCCTTGCACTCTTGCCTCATTCCTCACGTTCTGCCCAGACATTCGACCGATCAGAGTCAACCTTTCGTTACCGTTCTCAGCGCGACGGTGTACAACAGTATGACGGGTGTGCCCAAGACTTCGGTTCAGTTGCGTGACGCCGGTCTATCGCGCCGATCGACAGTTACTCAGGGGGCGACGGATCGGACCACGTCACCGACACACAAAACACTTTCAAACAAACAAACAAATACATACCGGATGGACACAGACAAACACGTGTACAGACATTCGCCAAACAAACGACCGGCGCCGCCGCCGCCGCCGCCGTCTAGCGTGCATCTTGAATGACGACATCGGTGTGCGTGCGTCGTACGCAATCAGTCAGACACGGCTATCAAACATCAGAGTCGAATGGTACATCATCGTGCGTGTCGCCGTACACGTACAGTACAATACAACAACAATGCGTCTTAATGGCACGTTCATTTCAACGTCACTCACACACCTCCACGCTGCAGTTACGTCGCACCATTGTCAAACTCGGCGTACAGCAAAGGGAATAGTGGGCGGCAAAAACAAACCAAACAAAAACATTTCACATTTCACCCTCGCCATGTATGATGTGCAAAAAAACAAACCCGCAAACGGCCGTCGTTACGGTGACACAAAAGTCGCCGATCGCACTGTCCCCCCTCGCAGACGGGTAACACACAAACACACACACACCCCAACAACACCAATGGGTCAAAAACCACGCCAACGAGGCGTGCCACCATTCCACGCCACGGCGACCAACCTCGTGGCCGTACCCCGCGCAACACGCTTTGACGCGCCCCCCCACCCACAATCAAAATGCACACATACATCACAGCCGTCCACACAAACAACAACAACAACAACAATTCCGCCCTTCCCGCAAAAGGCAAGTTGGTGGCCCTGAAAAGGGCCGTTTCGCCGCTCTCGCAACGGAGGAGCCTTCTCCATCCTTCCTTCCATTCCAGAGCCACCTCCTTACTTGGAGCTCGTGTACTTGGTCACCGCCTTCGTGCCCTCGCTCACGGCGTGCTTGGCCAGCTCGCCAGGCAGCAACAGCCGCACAGCGGTCTGGATCTCGCGGGACGTGATGGTCGAGCGCTTGTTGTAGTGCGCCAGGCGAGAAGCCTCGGCCGCAATGCGCTCGAAAATGTCGTTCACGAAGCTGTTCATGATGCTCATCGCCTTCGACGAGATGCCCGTGTCAGGGTGCACCTGCTTCAGCACCTTGTAGATGTAGATGGCATAGCTCTCCTTCCTCTTGCGCTTCTTCTTCTTGTCGCCCTTCGAAATGTTCTTCTGCGCCTTGCCAGCCTTCTTGGCGGCCTTCCCGCTAGTCTTGGGCGGCATCTCCAACCAACGTACGGCAGCAGCAACACCAGTAGCAAGCGCTCCGCTCTAGTCAGCGTCTCCCCACACAGTGGCACCCGCCGCCAGCCGCCGCCGCACCTTTACCAGCTCGCCCTGTTGCGGCCGCCGACCAATGGGGCGCGCGCGCAACCGGCCGCCGCACCCGAGCCCATAAAGCACCCCCACCCCGGCTGCGCCGGCACGCACTCCGCTGCTCGACTCGCTGCCGCTCGCACCGGTCGTTTTCGTTTCCGTTTCGTGTGCACCGTCGCTAGCCCATCGCCATGTCCGGACGCGGAAAGGGAGGCAAAGTCAAGGGCAAGTCAAAGTCCCGCTCAAGCAGGGCTGGGCTCCAGTTCCCGGTCGGCAGAATCCACCGCCTCCTGCGCAAGGGAAACTACGCAGAGCGCGTCGGCGCCGGGGCGCCCGTCTACCTCGCCGCCGTCATGGAGTACCTCGCGGCTGAGGTGCTCGAGCTGGCCGGAAACGCGGCCCGCGACAACAAGAAGACGCGCATCATCCCGCGCCACCTGCAGCTTGCCATCCGCAACGACGAGGAGCTCAACAAGCTCCTGTCGGGCGTCACCATCGCACAGGGTGGTGTCCTGCCCAACATCCAGGCCGTCCTGCTGCCAAAGAAGACCGAGAAGAAGGCCTAAAGGAGGCCAGGCAATCGCAGCGCGCCGCGTGCTCCCCTGCACGCAACGCGCTTTGCCGGCTCGGCCCACAACAATCGGCCCTTTTCAGGGCCACCACACAAACCTACGTCCAAAGCAAAATTTCAGTCGTCCTCGCCGCACCTTGTTTTGTTTTAACTTTGCACTGTCACAGCACAGCCGCCGCCGGCGCACGTCCGCCATCTTGTCGTCCACACAGCCCGTGTGGCCCAACACACACACACACGCACACATTTTGCACCGTCGCAGTCGCCTTCCAAACCGACAACGGCAGCAATAATGACCATTGTTAAAGGGAGGCGTGTCGACACACCGCCCTCCACTCCCGCGCGCAACGGCCGTCGACACGAACGAAACAGCTGATCCGGCCGCCTATGCCCACACGCCTTGCCTCGGAAACCCCAACGCCGCCGCAAACAAACACACAGAGACAAACCACGCAAGCAAATAATCACCGCCTCTCGCACAACAACACACAGCCCGCCCGCCATCTCCGTCGCGATCGATACAAAGACACACAAACGAAGCAGCTCCACACACAGCCAGCCACATGACACGTTTCCTTTCCTTCTCCCCTCCCAGTCACATCACGTCGCTCAAACGGAAAGAAAGAAACAAACAAACAAACAACACAGCGCGCACACACGCAGCAACAACACAGACTCTTTCGCACTTTTCAACTTCCGAACAGTGTGGTGGCCCTGAAAAGGGCCGTTTTCTAGTCTCTCCCACCCACAAGCACGGCCGCGGGAAGGCCAGCGCCCGCTGCGACGCAGCCTAACCGCCGAAACCGTACAGGGTGCGCCCCTGCCTCTTCAGGGCGTACACCACGTCCATGGCCGTCACAGTCTTGCGCTTGGCGTGCTCAGTGTACGTCACCGCGTCGCGGATCACGTTCTCCAGGAACACCTTCAGCACCCCGCGGGTCTCCTCGTAGATCAGACCAGAGATGCGCTTCACGCCGCCCCTGCGAGCCAGGCGGCGGATGGCGGGCTTCGTGATGCCCTGGATGTTGTCGCGCAACACCTTGCGGTGCCGCTTGGCGCCACCCTTGCCGAGCCCCTTTCCTCCCTTGCCGCGGCCTGTCATCCTTCCTTCCTCGGGCAAAGCAAAACGTGCACAAACAGCAGCTGCAGCGGCTGGCGAGTCGGCTACGGTCTGCGCCCAGCGCGCCCGCCGCCCCCCTATATAGACTCTGGCCCGCCCTCCCCCCACCACGCGCAACCGAGGGCATATAAGCGCAGCACGGAGGCGCGCGGGCCCGTTGTCAAGGCAGCACCGGACGCCGCGCCGCACCTAACCTCCACGCACGCCGCTCCGCTACCGCTACCGCTACCGCCATGGCCCGCACAAAGCAAACGGCCCGCAAGTCCACCGGCGGAAAGGCGCCGCGCAAACAGCTCGCCACCAAGGCGGCGAGGAAGAGCGCGCCCGCCACCGGAGGCGTCAAGAAGCCCCACCGCTACAGGCCGGGCACCGTCGCCCTGCGAGAAATCAGGCGCTACCAGAAGAGCACAGAGCTGCTCATCCGCAAGCTGCCATTCCAGCGCCTAGTGCGCGAGATCGCCCAGGACTTCAAGACCGACCTGCGCTTCCAGAGCTCCGCAGTCATGGCCCTGCAGGAGGCCAGCGAGGCCTACCTCGTCGGCCTCTTCGAAGACACCAACCTGTGCGCAATCCACGCCAAGCGCGTCACCATCATGCCCAAGGACATCCAGCTCGCGCGCCGCATCCGCGGCGAGCGCGCCTAAACCGCGCCGCGGCACCGCACCGCACAAACAAAAACGGCCCTTTTCAGGGCCACTAACATCTCTCCGTCGCGAGCAAACTTTGTCGGTCGCCTGCCTCTCGCCCCGCAACCCAAAAACAAAAACCACCACTTCCCGTCCGTCCGCCACACCCGCTCACTCTGCCTGCCTGCTAGCAGCGCGCAACAATCACACATCATCCCTCCCCGGCGCTCAAAGCGCACAATACCCAACGGCCGACGTCACACCGCACGGGTGGCTGGCCGGCCGCCGCTTTCGTTTCGAAAACAAAAAAAACCCGCACTCCACTCCGACGGCCAACGGCCAGGCAGGCGCGCTCGCTCGCTCTACACGCCACCGAAATCCCCGCCGACTCCTTCCGCATCTCAACGTGCCCCCCCGTTGCAAAACATAACACACACACACACAAAGGAACAAAACAAAGACCAGACACGACTCGACAAGACAGACATCCGAGAAGAACGAACGCAGGCAAGCCAACCAACGTATTCAAACAAAACAACGTGACAGAAAACCAACCGTCGGCCGCCGCCACAAAACAAACACGGCGACAATCAACCACGACAACAACAACAACAACAACACCGCTTACCGCTACCGCCGCCCACACCCGCCACCGACCCCCGCAATCCAACCACCACGGCACGCAAACAGCATCCCCACGGGCATACAGAAACGCCAGACAGACACCCACACCAAACGCAACACGACAATCAAAACCTTCCCCGACGTGCTTTGATGGCCCTGAGAAGGGCCGTTTTGGGCCGCGCGTCTCTTGCGCGCCACTAGACGACGACGGGGGGTGGGGACGACGGAGTCAAGCGCCAAACCCTTCCTTTCCCATCTCTTTCTCCTCTACTCTACTTCTTCTTCTTGGGCGAAGCCTTCGCCTTAGACGGCGTCGTCGCCTTCTTCGGGCGCGGCGCCTTCGGCTTCTTCGTCGGAACCTTGGCGGCCTTCTTCGCCTTCGACGGCGACTTGGCCTTGGCCGGCTTGGCCGCAGCCGCCTTCTTCGCACCCGCGGGAGCGGCCGACGCCGCAGACGCCTTCTTGGCGGCGCCCGCCTTCCGACCGGTCGCCGCCTTCACGCCACCAGCCTTCTTTGCGCCGGCCGCACGGGCGCCCTTCTTCTCCTTGCTGGCCGGAGCGGCGCGCTTCTTCTTGGCACCGCCAGCACGAGCCTTGCCGCCCTCGGCCGCCCCCCCGCCGCCGGCGCCGGCAAGCTTGAACGAGCCGGACGCGCCCTTCCCCTTCGTCTGCACCAGCTCGCCCGCCACGACGGCCGACTTGAGGTACTTCTTGATAAACGGCGCCAGCTTCTCCGCGTCCAGCTTGTAGTGCGCGGCTATGTACTTCTTGATCGCCTGCAGCGACGACCCGCCGCGCTCCTTCAGACTCTTGATGGCGGCCGTCACCATCTCAGAGGTGCGCGGGTGCGCAGGCTTGGCGCGCGGCTTCTTCGCAGACGACGCAGACTTGGCCTTCTTCGTAGTGCCGGTGGCGGCGGGTGCCGCAGCAGTCTCGTTCGTAGCCGCCTGATCTGCCATTTCGACGACGCGCGTAACACACAGCGAGAGCGAGCGGGACGGCAGGCACGCAAGCACAAGAGCAGAGAATCACAAGGCCCAGCCAGTGTCGCGGGCGGGCGCGGACGGCCGAGAGAGCGGCCGCCACTCTGCGCGCCGCCGCGCCGCGCCTCCCGCGCTTGCTACCGCCCAACGTCCGACAGCCTGTGCGGAGCAGCCCCAAACCTGCGCCACAACCGCCCGCGCCTTTCAAACCACCGAGGATGGGGCTACACACAGCCACACCACAGTCGCCAACCAGTCGCCACGGCAGCGCCGCAAACCACGGCCAAACTGCAGCTACCGCGCGCTACAGCCTGGGTCGGCCCGCCGAGAATCGCCGCCCCCGCCCAAATGCCGCCCCCACAGCCCCAGCCGACGACCCGCCACAATGGCCAAACCTTCGGCAAAACTCCCACACCGTCGCCGCGGCAGCCCGGCCAGCGCGGCCGGCGCCACAGCCACACAAGCCGAGGCGTGCGGCGATGACGGCCGTGCAAACGCGCCTCCGCCGCCCCATCGCCTTCCGTCGCCCTCCCGCCGTTTCCCGATCGGCCCGCAGCCGTCGGGCCACATCGCGCGCCGTCCTCCTCCTCTCGCCCGCCAACATTCACAGCCGTTTCTCAACAATTGCCCGCCGCAAACGGACGCCGCCTGCGCAACAGGCGCCGCCGCCCCTCGCCGCTTCCGACCCAACCCCTCGACCGAGGCAAACCGCAATCCGAATCTACAGACCAACCCAATCTGCCGTCAAGCACACACGACAGCCGACCTTACACGTTACGCGTTACACATTACGTTTACACGTCTACGTTAGGTTAGGTTAGGTGGACGTGGGTTAGGTTAAGGGGACTTGGGTTAGGTTAAGCGTCAAACTTAGGTTAAGCATTCAAACACGTCAGGCGTCAGAGGTTAGGTTAGGTTAGGTTAGGTTAGGTTAGGTTACACGTTAGGTTAAGGGGTCAGTGCTAGGTTAAGAAGCGTCAAACGTAGGTTACAAAAGCGTTCAAACGTGAGGCGTGAGCCGGACAGCTTACCTTACGTAGACGTTAGGGGCTCACAGGCTGAGCTCACCTCGCCACACCACACGTTAGGTTCGGTTCGGTTCGCTCGGCTCAGCGTAAAGCGCCGAGGTCAGGGTTACGTTCGTTCACCTTCGGGCGCCACACTTTCGGTTGAAAGGTCGCGACGGGACGACGTCGGCAGGCACGCCGCAAACGAACAAAAACGTACAGACGACGTCGGAAACCGCCGACAGACGGGGGAGCAGCACGACCACGACCACGACCAGACACCGAGCGCGAACGAGACACACGCGAACCACCCCCACCGGCCAAAGGGCACCACACAACAACCCAGAGCACCACGTGTCGACACCAGAGCAACCCGCCGCTCACGCGACATGGCTGGCACCGAAGGGCAACCGCCCGCAACTGCGCTTTCCGCGCCGGCCCGGATGCACGTCGTGCTACAACAACACCACTACCGTACACAGCCGCTGTTCACAACATCACTATCAATGGCGCGCCCGCGGCTCGCCGCCGTCGCAGTCGCAGCCCCAACGCCAGCACTTTTGCACCACCATTCACACGCACCGCAACACAGCTCGCCGACACAGCCGAACAAAACAAACACCACACAACAACAGCAACAACGCCGCCGCCTCTACTTGTGCCGGCGACCCACCCCGCCGATGGCGCACCTCTCGCCAGCCGGCAATCGACACACACGCACCCACCCACCGGGGCCCAGTGCAAAAAAAAAAAAAAAAAAAACACACAAAAACAAAAAAACCAAACAACACAAACGACACGGGAAGCGCACACCGCCACTTCGCGCGCACGCCACCAACCAGTCGTCGTCTCAAAATAACAAACACAAACAAAATAAACTAACAACTAGGGCAACACAAAACAAAAACGCCTCGCACGAACCGCCCACAAAAAGGACAAGCACACGCACAGCCTCTGCTGACGACCACGACGCAGCGGCACGCTGCTCCTGTCCCGCGCCCCGCGCCCCACTCGATTCACAACTCACGCGACACCGTCAACGACGGGCTCGCTTCCCGCAACCTACCACCTTTCCGCCACGACGCACAGCCCCAGCCCCACCCGACGACGCCCGTGGCAACGACTGCACTTTCACCACCGCCTCCCCCTTCCCCCCCAAAACACACACACACACACACACACAGCCAGCCAAAAACGCACTCGCGACCCACACATGCACGTGCATCGGCACACGCCAACCAGTCAACGTCGACAACCACACGCAAGGCTCGAAACGAAACCGGCGTCCTTCCACGTTGCCATCAAGCTACGCGACACAAGACACAAGGAACCAACACAACAGCCGGCCCCACTAATTCCCACTCTCACGCCGCAAAAAGCACACCGAAACCGCCAAACGCACGCACATTCCCCTTCGCACTGACACCACCGACCGGCTCGCTACCACACACCTCTCGGCAGCCGTTTCACGCCAATTCGCCACACCGCCCACACAGTCGACAAGCGCCCGCCCTGTACGGCACACGCAACGACGCAGCGCAGCAAAGGGCGCCCGCAACACATACCTCTCCGCCGCCCGACGCGCCAACCGCCACACCACACCGCCAGCCACTCGCAAATTGTGCACTGCCACCAGCCACACGTCCAACACGCCGCGCCGCCTCCGGCCACCCGCCAGGGGGCGCTCACGTCCGCGACAACAGCGCGGCCCGCCGGGCCGGGCCGAACCGAACCGAGCCGCCGCTGCTCTGCACTCGGCACGGCCACACCCTGCTGCAGACCGGGCTCGTCCCTCTGTACGCGTCTGCCTGCGCATCAACACAACACGACCTTTTTTTTTTTTTTCCTCTCTACCGCCATCCCTTCTTCTCGCGTTTTACTCGTTGTTGCAGCAGCGGCGCACACCTACACATCCACAGCCCCAGCCGAGCCGGCCTCACCTCAGGGCCCGCCGCCAGCGTCTCCTCCTCGGGCACAGGTGCGGTGCTGTGGCCGCCCATCCAACCGCATTGCTGGCCGTCCAGCCACCAGGCGTTCCCACTGCCGCGAGCCACGCCGCGCACCGACCCTGCTGCAGAAAACGAAGCATAGCCAGAGACCGACCGATACACAAAGCAAGCCGTCGCCTCGCCTCTTGTCCTTCCTGCCTTCCTTCCGCCCCCGCCCTTCTCACACCACCGCCTCTCCACTTTCGCCCCCCCCCCCCTCCTTTTTTTTCTTCTTTCTTTCTTTCTTTGGCCCTCTCTCCTTCCCGCCATGGCGGTTACGGCACCGCCTGCAGCGGCAGATTTTTTGCGCCCACACGCCTACTCCTACCACCATTAACCTTGCCCTGCCCTGCCCATCAACGTCGCAGTCGAACCGACGCTTGCCAACACACTGCCCACGTTCCTTTCTCTTTTCGGCCTACGCCCATTACGCGCCGCCGCCACAGCACCTTCCCTTCCCACAACACACCGACGTCATCACACGCACCCAAAACAGGGGCCACGACCGTGTTCCTCGCCCACTCCCATCCCGCACGGTACGCACATTCCCAACTACTACCGCGCACCCTCCCTTTCCACTCTGTGTGTCTCTGTGTCTGTGTCCTGTCCGCGCGTGACGCCTCTCAACATCCGCCGTCCCCCGTCCCGTTTTCGCCCCCATGCCGTCGTCGCGCCGCCTCCTCCCCGTCCACCGCCGCCCCTGTCCGCCCCGCACCACACCATACACCGCTGCTTGTCCCGGCCGTTGCCACCAAAGGCGCCGACCGCAAACGCGCCACGCCGCAGCCCCCGTGCGTCTCGCGCTCGCTTGCATCTCCGTGCCGACGCTGCCTCTCTTCCCACTCGCACTCGACCTCGACAACACAGTCTTTGGCTCCGCCACTGCGTGTTCCGGTGGTACGCACGCTGCAACACGTATGTATTCATTACCAGAGCGATGGCGAGGCATGACAGCATCTCTGTCTGACCAGAGAGTTCTTTATCGCTGCTAGTCGGCGCTTGGACCGCGCCAGACGACAGTAGTGGCACGCACCGGGTCGCCAGGAACAGTTGTTATATATATTGTAGCGCGAGTCGGGAGAGGTAGTAGTCGGTCGACAGTAGTAGCGGGTGGACGGTTGTACTGAGCGGGCGTCGGCGGCGTGCTCTGCTCGTCTCGCGACTCTGGTCACGGTTCGGGACGATGTATAGTATATTGTGTTATAATCAAGAGGTGGTGTGACGCTGCATTGCGCAAATCTGATAACGTATGTTCATTGTACTTATTTTGTTCAACAACACAAGCCCCACTATTACTTTTTTTCTAAAGTAACTTTTGTCTCTTAACGAAAAACATTCACTTTTTAAAGACTACTTCCTATGGCATTTCCCTCCAAGGAGTGCAATTAATTACCAGCCAGCACTCATTCATTGCACACAGCTGTGTAAGGGGTATCTACAATCGAGGAGCGGATATAAATGCAATTTTTTGTTTCTTTTTGTTTTTTGTTTTGTGTGTGTGTTGTAACCTCCCAGCAATATTTAAAATAATGGACAATGTTATTTACGGATGCTAATGGACATTGCGCTAATTGTAACCTCGCCCACAATGAGAGGTATTGAAAATGGCAACAACAATGTGCAATTCGCAATCTGACTCAAATATAAAGTCTTCACACAACATTTAAAAAAGTCCGTTCAGTGACAAGAAACTTCAATTAAACCGAAATATCGGTCTTTGGCCCTGTGCAAAACAATCGGAATTAAAGTCTTACCTCCGAATAAATGGATGTCACATTTCTGCTCTGGTTGTTGCGCAGCGCTTGGAGGAACTGCATTGCAAATAATAATATTCTCTTTTTTTGTGATTTTAGTGACATTTTTCTTCAAAGAAGTGGAACGAACTCTTTAGTTCAATAAAAGATTAAATGTTTGAAAAATGCTTTTGAAATAAAAATTATTATTGGGGAACTTGTTGGAGCATAATTACAATAAATACAATTTCTCATTATCTAATGATTATATTAATTAACAGTATACCTTATTCACCATCTTGACCAGTGTTGCCGACCGCCTACATCACACAACCGCACTCGGCTGCTACTACTGACCGACCGCTCTGCATGACGACTATTAGCGTACTGCACGCGACGACTACTGACAGAGTACAGCCCTCAACTACACAGACTGACTGACTGACTGAGAACCGCTCGCAACACTCGCGCAGTCCAGCGCAAACTCTCTGGTCACAGATGCTACAATGTCTCGCCATCGCTACTATGTTACATACGTGTTTCAGTGTCTTTTTCATTGGGGTAACGATCTTTGGCTCTTTTTATTCTGAATACAGGGCCAAAGGTCAACGGCTGCTGCCCTTATACAATTTATCAGGTTTCATTATGTCTGTTGCAATGTTACATACGGTTCACTCTTTCATTAATATTATCGTTGGGTTTGTTTTGTAGGGACGTTAACATTCTGGCACATTTTTATTATCATCGGACTCTCTGCTATTTGTGCAGGGAGGTTATACCTGGGTCCATTTCCATTTCCATTTACATTTTAATATTGATAGACTTTTTGTTTTCTTTTTTGTTTCTTGTTGTTTTTCCTTCTTTTTTTTTGTTGTTTTTTTTCTTTTGTTTTGTTTTTCCCGCTCTCACCACCACCGCCGCATCACGCCTTCCGTTTTCTTGGTTTCTTTTCTGTGCTTCAACATCACCGCGCCCCATTTCCACACCACAGCCATCAGCCTCCAAGACGGGCGGGCGCAGTGTGCCATTTCCGGCGCACAAGCACACCCGTACGGTACTCTCCTCGCCCCCACGCCACCAACAACACAGCGACCACGCGGCTTTCAGGCACGGCACGGCACGGCACGGCACCGGCGAAATGCGCCGCCCCCGCCCCCGCCCCTCCGCGCATCCGTCCGTCTCGCCACGTTCACTGACAGCCGCGTCTGCGGCTACACCACGACAACCACAACACAACACCGCTCCCCTCCCTGGCAACTCACATTGTTTTTCTCCTCCTCTTTTGCACAAACCACAACGCCGAGCACAGGCGCAAGCCACCCACACCGCGCCCCTCCCCGTCCCGTCTTTGGCCGCCGCTCCTCGTTTCCTCGTTTGCCCCCTCCCATCTCCCGAAATGCCATGCCAGCAGCGTTACGCATGCCCCTCCCCTGTCCACACAACACTACCGCCTAACGAACAGCCTTTTCCGGGCCACATGCAGGGCACGCCCACCTCCAAACACTGCCAATTCACGGACGCACGCACGCACACACACACACACACACACACACACACACACTCACTTTCTCGACACCTTTCTGTACGGAGGGTGCGTCATCTCGACCGTGACAGAGTGACGGCAACTATCGACGATCCATTTCCCCCCACTGGTAAAACATGTCCACTAACACCTACATACATCATTCAAGTACACAGACAATAGCATACACACAATGGGAGGGCACACGAACATGGACGGCACGGCACTGTCATACACTCTTCCTCAGAACCATATCAACAAACGTTACGTACATCCGGGAAAGCGAAAGCGAAAGCGAAAGCAAAGGCAAAGCCCAATGCAGCCGTCAAAGGTAACGTTCACCACGGCAGACACTTGCAGCCGCGCCGCCGTTAAACGCATTTCAGTGCGGCTCCAATACGCCTCCGACACGGGAACGTTCCGTTGCTCTACGAATGCGTTTCTCCCCTTTTTCCCTTCCTCTCTCTTTTGCCCCCCCCTCCTTGCACTCTTGCCTCATTCCTCACGTTCTGCCCAGACATTCGACCGATCAGAGTCAACCTTTCGTTACCGTTCTCAGCGCGACGGTGTACAACAGTATGACGGGTGTGCCCAAGACTTCGGTTCAGTTGCGTGACGCCGGTCTATCGCGCCGATCGACAGTTACTCAGGGGGCGACGGATCGGACCACGTCACCGACACACAAAACACTTTCAAACAAACAAACAAATACATACCGGATGGACACAGACAAACACGTGTACAGACATTCGCCAAACAAACGACCGGCGCCGCCGCCGCCGCCGCCGTCTAGCGTGCATCTTGAATGACGACATCGGTGTGCGTGCGTCGTACGCAATCAGTCAGACACGGCTATCAAACATCAGAGTCGAATGGTACATCATCGTGCGTGTCGCCGTACACGTACAGTACAATACAACAACAATGCGTCTTAATGGCACGTTCATTTCAACGTCACTCACACACCTCCACGCTGCAGTTACGTCGCACCATTGTCAAACTCGGCGTACAGCAAAGGGAATAGTGGGCGGCAAAAACAAACCAAACAAAAACATTTCACATTTCACCCTCGCCATGTATGATGTGCAAAAAAACAAACCCGCAAACGGCCGTCGTTACGGTGACACAAAAGTCGCCGATCGCACTGTCCCCCCTCGCAGACGGGTAACACACAAACACACACACACCCCAACAACACCAATGGGTCAAAAACCACGCCAACGAGGCGTGCCACCATTCCACGCCACGGCGACCAACCTCGTGGCCGTACCCCGCGCAACACGCTTTGACGCGCCCCCCCACCCACAATCAAAATGCACACATACATCACAGCCGTCCACACAAACAACAACAACAACAACAATTCCGCCCTTCCCGCAAAAGGCAAGTTGGTGGCCCTGAAAAGGGCCGTTTCGCCGCTCTCGCAACGGAGGAGCCTTCTCCATCCTTCCTTCCATTCCAGAGCCACCTCCTTACTTGGAGCTCGTGTACTTGGTCACCGCCTTCGTGCCCTCGCTCACGGCGTGCTTGGCCAGCTCGCCAGGCAGCAACAGCCGCACAGCGGTCTGGATCTCGCGGGACGTGATGGTCGAGCGCTTGTTGTAGTGCGCCAGGCGAGAAGCCTCGGCCGCAATGCGCTCGAAAATGTCGTTCACGAAGCTGTTCATGATGCTCATCGCCTTCGACGAGATGCCCGTGTCAGGGTGCACCTGCTTCAGCACCTTGTAGATGTAGATGGCATAGCTCTCCTTCCTCTTGCGCTTCTTCTTCTTGTCGCCCTTCGAAATGTTCTTCTGCGCCTTGCCAGCCTTCTTGGCGGCCTTCCCGCTAGTCTTGGGCGGCATCTCCAACCAACGTACGGCAGCAGCAACACCAGTAGCAAGCGCTCCGCTCTAGTCAGCGTCTCCCCACACAGTGGCACCCGCCGCCAGCCGCCGCCGCACCTTTACCAGCTCGCCCTGTTGCGGCCGCCGACCAATGGGGCGCGCGCGCAACCGGCCGCCGCACCCGAGCCCATAAAGCACCCCCACCCCGGCTGCGCCGGCACGCACTCCGCTGCTCGACTCGCTGCCGCTCGCACCGGTCGTTTTCGTTTCCGTTTCGTGTGCACCGTCGCTAGCCCATCGCCATGTCCGGACGCGGAAAGGGAGGCAAAGTCAAGGGCAAGTCAAAGTCCCGCTCAAGCAGGGCTGGGCTCCAGTTCCCGGTCGGCAGAATCCACCGCCTCCTGCGCAAGGGAAACTACGCAGAGCGCGTCGGCGCCGGGGCGCCCGTCTACCTCGCCGCCGTCATGGAGTACCTCGCGGCTGAGGTGCTCGAGCTGGCCGGAAACGCGGCCCGCGACAACAAGAAGACGCGCATCATCCCGCGCCACCTGCAGCTTGCCATCCGCAACGACGAGGAGCTCAACAAGCTCCTGTCGGGCGTCACCATCGCACAGGGTGGTGTCCTGCCCAACATCCAGGCCGTCCTGCTGCCAAAGAAGACCGAGAAGAAGGCCTAAAGGAGGCCAGGCAATCGCAGCGCCGCGTGCTCCCCTGCACGCAACGCGCTTTGCCGGCTCGGCCCACAACAATCGGCCCTTTTCAGGGCCACCACACAAACCTACGTCCAAAGCAAAATTTCAGTCGTCCTCGCCGCACCTTGTTTTGTTTTAACTTTGCACTGTCACAGCACAGCCGCCGCCGGCGCACGTCCGCCATCTTGTCGTCCACACAGCCCGTGTGGCCCAACACACACACACACGCACACATTTTGCACCGTCGCAGTCGCCTTCCAAACCGACAACGGCAGCAATAATGACCATTGTTAAAGGGAGGCGTGTCGACACACCGCCCTCCACTCCCGCGCGCAACGGCCGTCGACACGAACGAAACAGCTGATCCGGCCGCCTATGCCCACACGCCTTGCCTCGGAAACCCCAACGCCGCCGCAAACAAACACACAGAGACAAACCACGCAAGCAAATAATCACCGCCTCTCGCACAACAACACACAGCCCGCCCGCCATCTCCGTCGCGATCGATACAAAGACACACAAACGAAGCAGCTCCACACACAGCCAGCCACATGACACGTTTCCTTTCCTTCTCCCCTCCCAGTCACATCACGTCGCTCAAACGGAAAGAAAGAAACAAACAAACAAACAACACAGCGCGCACACACGCAGCAACAACACAGACTCTTTCGCACTTTTCAACTTCCGAACAGTGTGGTGGCCCTGAAAAGGGCCGTTTTCTAGTCTCTCCCACCCACAAGCACGGCCGCGGGAAGGCCAGCGCCCGCTGCGACGCAGCCTAACCGCCGAAACCGTACAGGGTGCGCCCCTGCCTCTTCAGGGCGTACACCACGTCCATGGCCGTCACAGTCTTGCGCTTGGCGTGCTCAGTGTACGTCACCGCGTCGCGGATCACGTTCTCCAGGAACACCTTCAGCACCCCGCGGGTCTCCTCGTAGATCAGACCAGAGATGCGCTTCACGCCGCCCCTGCGAGCCAGGCGGCGGATGGCGGGCTTCGTGATGCCCTGGATGTTGTCGCGCAACACCTTGCGGTGCCGCTTGGCGCCACCCTTGCCGAGCCCCTTTCCTCCCTTGCCGCGGCCTGTCATCCTTCCTTCCTCGGGCAAAGCAAAACGTGCACAAACAGCAGCTGCAGCGGCTGGCGAGTCGGCTACGGTCTGCGCCCAGCGCGCCCGCCGCCCCCCTATATAGACTCTGGCCCGCCCTCCCCCCACCACGCGCAACCGAGGGCATATAAGCGCAGCACGGAGGCGCGCGGGCCCGTTGTCAAGGCAGCACCGGACGCCGCGCCGCACCTAACCTCCACGCACGCCGCTCCGCTACCGCTACCGCTACCGCCATGGCCCGCACAAAGCAAACGGCCCGCAAGTCCACCGGCGGAAAGGCGCCGCGCAAACAGCTCGCCACCAAGGCGGCGAGGAAGAGCGCGCCCGCCACCGGAGGCGTCAAGAAGCCCCACCGCTACAGGCCGGGCACCGTCGCCCTGCGAGAAATCAGGCGCTACCAGAAGAGCACAGAGCTGCTCATCCGCAAGCTGCCATTCCAGCGCCTAGTGCGCGAGATCGCCCAGGACTTCAAGACCGACCTGCGCTTCCAGAGCTCCGCAGTCATGGCCCTGCAGGAGGCCAGCGAGGCCTACCTCGTCGGCCTCTTCGAAGACACCAACCTGTGCGCAATCCACGCCAAGCGCGTCACCATCATGCCCAAGGACATCCAGCTCGCGCGCCGCATCCGCGGCGAGCGCGCCTAAACCGCGCCGCGGCACCGCACCGCACAAACAAAAACGGCCCTTTTCAGGGCCACTAACATCTCTCCGTCGCGAGCAAACTTTGTCGGTCGCCTGCCTCTCGCCCCGCAACCCAAAAACAAAAACCACCACTTCCCGTCCGTCCGCCACACCCGCTCACTCTGCCTGCCTGCTAGCAGCGCGCAACAATCACACATCATCCCTCCCCGGCGCTCAAAGCGCACAATACCCAACGGCCGACGTCACACCGCACGGGTGGCTGGCCGGCCGCCGCTTTCGTTTCGAAAACAAAAAAAACCCGCACTCCACTCCGACGGCCAACGGCCAGGCAGGCGCGCTCGCTCGCTCTACACGCCACCGAAATCCCCGCCGACTCCTTCCGCATCTCAACGTGCCCCCCCGTTGCAAAACATAACACACACACACACAAAGGAACAAAACAAAGACCAGACACGACTCGACAAGACAGACATCCGAGAAGAACGAACGCAGGCAAGCCAACCAACGTATTCAAACAAAACAACGTGACAGAAAACCAACCGTCGGCCGCCGCCACAAAACAAACACGGCGACAATCAACCACGACAACAACAACAACAACAACACCGCTTACCGCTACCGCCGCCCACACCCGCCACCGACCCCCGCAATCCAACCACCACGGCACGCAAACAGCATCCCCACGGGCATACAGAAACGCCAGACAGACACCCACACCAAACGCAACACGACAATCAAAACCTTCCCCGACGTGCTTTGATGGCCCTGAGAAGGGCCGTTTTGGGCCGCGCGTCTCTTGCGCGCCACTAGACGACGACGGGGGGTGGGGACGACGGAGTCAAGCGCCAAACCCTTCCTTTCCCATCTCTTTCTCCTCTACTCTACTTCTTCTTCTTGGGCGAAGCCTTCGCCTTAGACGGCGTCGTCGCCTTCTTCGGGCGCGGCGCCTTCGGCTTCTTCGTCGGAACCTTGGCGGCCTTCTTCGCCTTCGACGGCGACTTGGCCTTGGCCGGCTTGGCCGCAGCCGCCTTCTTCGCACCCGCGGGAGCGGCCGACGCCGCAGACGCCTTCTTGGCGGCGCCCGCCTTCCGACCGGTCGCCGCCTTCACGCCACCAGCCTTCTTTGCGCCGGCCGCACGGGCGCCCTTCTTCTCCTTGCTGGCCGGAGCGGCGCGCTTCTTCTTGGCACCGCCAGCACGAGCCTTGCCGCCCTCGGCCGCCCCCCCGCCGCCGGCGCCGGCAAGCTTGAACGAGCCGGACGCGCCCTTCCCCTTCGTCTGCACCAGCTCGCCCGCCACGACGGCCGACTTGAGGTACTTCTTGATAAACGGCGCCAGCTTCTCCGCGTCCAGCTTGTAGTGCGCGGCTATGTACTTCTTGATCGCCTGCAGCGACGACCCGCCGCGCTCCTTCAGACTCTTGATGGCGGCCGTCACCATCTCAGAGGTGCGCGGGTGCGCAGGCTTGGCGCGCGGCTTCTTCGCAGACGACGCAGACTTGGCCTTCTTCGTAGTGCCGGTGGCGGCGGGTGCCGCAGCAGTCTCGTTCGTAGCCGCCTGATCTGCCATTTCGACGACGCGCGTAACACACAGCGAGAGCGAGCGGGACGGCAGGCACGCAAGCACAAGAGCAGAGAATCACAAGGCCCAGCCAGTGTCGCGGGCGGGCGCGGACGGCCGAGAGAGCGGCCGCCACTCTGCGCGCCGCCGCGCCGCGCCTCCCGCGCTTGCTACCGCCCAACGTCCGACAGCCTGTGCGGAGCAGCCCCAAACCTGCGCCACAACCGCCCGCGCCTTTCAAACCACCGAGGATGGGGCTACACACAGCCACACCACAGTCGCCAACCAGTCGCCACGGCAGCGCCGCAAACCACGGCCAAACTGCAGCTACCGCGCGCTACAGCCTGGGTCGGCCCGCCGAGAATCGCCGCCCCCGCCCAAATGCCGCCCCCACAGCCCCAGCCGACGACCCGCCACAATGGCCAAACCTTCGGCAAAACTCCCACACCGTCGCCGCGGCAGCCCGGCCAGCGCGGCCGGCGCCACAGCCACACAAGCCGAGGCGTGCGGCGATGACGGCCGTGCAAACGCGCCTCCGCCGCCCCATCGCCTTCCGTCGCCCTCCCGCCGTTTCCCGATCGGCCCGCAGCCGTCGGGCCACATCGCGCGCCGTCCTCCTCCTCTCGCCCGCCAACATTCACAGCCGTTTCTCAACAATTGCCCGCCGCAAACGGACGCCGCCTGCGCAACAGGCGCCGCCGCCCCTCGCCGCTTCCGACCCAACCCCTCGACCGAGGCAAACCGCAATCCGAATCTACAGACCAACCCAATCTGCCGTCAAGCACACACGACAGCCGACCTTACACGTTACGCGTTACACATTACGTTTACACGTCTACGTTAGGTTAGGTTAGGTGGACGTGGGTTAGGTTAAGGGGACTTGGGTTAGGTTAAGCGTCAAACTTAGGTTAAGCATTCAAACACGTCAGGCGTCAGAGGTTAGGTTAGGTTAGGTTAGGTTAGGTTAGGTTACACGTTAGGTTAAGGGGTCAGTGCTAGGTTAAGAAGCGTCAAACGTAGGTTACAAAAGCGTTCAAACGTGAGGCGTGAGCCGGACAGCTTACCTTACGTAGACGTTAGGGGCTCACAGGCTGAGCTCACCTCGCCACACCACACGTTAGGTTCGGTTCGGTTCGCTCGGCTCAGCGTAAAGCGCCGAGGTCAGGGTTACGTTCGTTCACCTTCGGGCGCCACACTTTCGGTTGAAAGGTCGCGACGGGACGACGTCGGCAGGCACGCCGCAAACGAACAAAAACGTACAGACGACGTCGGAAACCGCCGACAGACGGGGGAGCAGCACGACCACGACCACGACCAGACACCGAGCGCGAACGAGACACACGCGAACCACCCCCACCGGCCAAAGGGCACCACACAACAACCCAGAGCACCACGTGTCGACACCAGAGCAACCCGCCGCTCACGCGACATGGCTGGCACCGAAGGGCAACCGCCCGCAACTGCGCTTTCCGCGCCGGCCCGGATGCACGTCGTGCTACAACAACACCACTACCGTACACAGCCGCTGTTCACAACATCACTATCAATGGCGCGCCCGCGGCTCGCCGCCGTCGCAGTCGCAGCCCCAACGCCAGCACTTTTGCACCACCATTCACACGCACCGCAACACAGCTCGCCGACACAGCCGAACAAAACAAACACCACACAACAACAGCAACAACGCCGCCGCCTCTACTTGTGCCGGCGACCCACCCCGCCGATGGCGCACCTCTCGCCAGCCGGCAATCGACACACACGCACCCACCCACCGGGGCCCAGTGCAAAAAAAAAAAAAAAAAAAAACACACAAAAACAAAAAAACCAAACAACACAAACGACACGGGAAGCGCACACCGCCACTTCGCGCGCACGCCACCAACCAGTCGTCGTCTCAAAATAACAAACACAAACAAAATAAACTAACAACTAGGGCAACACAAAACAAAAACGCCTCGCACGAACCGCCCACAAAAAGGACAAGCACACGCACAGCCTCTGCTGACGACCACGACGCAGCGGCACGCTGCTCCTGTCCCGCGCCCCGCGCCCCACTCGATTCACAACTCACGCGACACCGTCAACGACGGGCTCGCTTCCCGCAACCTACCACCTTTCCGCCACGACGCACAGCCCCAGCCCCACCCGACGACGCCCGTGGCAACGACTGCACTTTCACCACCGCCTCCCCCTTCCCCCCCAAAACACACACACACACACACACACAGCCAGCCAAAAACGCACTCGCGACCCACACATGCACGTGCATCGGCACACGCCAACCAGTCAACGTCGACAACCACACGCAAGGCTCGAAACGAAACCGGCGTCCTTCCACGTTGCCATCAAGCTACGCGACACAAGACACAAGGAACCAACACAACAGCCGGCCCCACTAATTCCCACTCTCACGCCGCAAAAAGCACACCGAAACCGCCAAACGCACGCACATTCCCCTTCGCACTGACACCACCGACCGGCTCGCTACCACACACCTCTCGGCAGCCGTTTCACGCCAATTCGCCACACCGCCCACACAGTCGACAAGCGCCCGCCCTGTACGGCACACGCAACGACGCAGCGCAGCAAAGGGCGCCCGCAACACATACCTCTCCGCCGCCCGACGCGCCAACCGCCACACCACACCGCCAGCCACTCGCAAATTGTGCACTGCCACCAGCCACACGTCCAACACGCCGCGCCGCCTCCGGCCACCCGCCAGGGGGCGCTCACGTCCGCGACAACAGCGCGGCCCGCCGGGCCGGGCCGAACCGAACCGAGCCGCCGCTGCTCTGCACTCGGCACGGCCACACCCTGCTGCAGACCGGGCTCGTCCCTCTGTACGCGTCTGCCTGCGCATCAACACAACACGACCTTTTTTTTTTTTTTCCTCTCTACCGCCATCCCTTCTTCTCGCGTTTTACTCGTTGTTGCAGCAGCGGCGCACACCTACACATCCACAGCCCCAGCCGAGCCGGCCTCACCTCAGGGCCCGCCGCCAGCGTCTCCTCCTCGGGCACAGGTGCGGTGCTGTGGCCGCCCATCCAACCGCATTGCTGGCCGTCCAGCCACCAGGCGTTCCCACTGCCGCGAGCCACGCCGCGCACCGACCCTGCTGCAGAAAACGAAGCATAGCCAGAGACCGACCGATACACAAAGCAAGCCGTCGCCTCGCCTCTTGTCCTTCCTGCCTTCCTTCCGCCCCCGCCCTTCTCACACCACCGCCTCTCCACTTTCGCCCCCCCCCCCCTCCTTTTTTTTCTTCTTTCTTTCTTTCTTTGGCCCTCTCTCCTTCCCGCCATGGCGGTTACGGCACCGCCTGCAGCGGCAGATTTTTTGCGCCCACACGCCTACTCCTACCACCATTAACCTTGCCCTGCCCTGCCCATCAACGTCGCAGTCGAACCGACGCTTGCCAACACACTGCCCACGTTCCTTTCTCTTTTCGGCCTACGCCCATTACGCGCCGCCGCCACAGCACCTTCCCTTCCCACAACACACCGACGTCATCACACGCACCCAAAACAGGGGCCACGACCGTGTTCCTCGCCCACTCCCATCCCGCACGGTACGCACATTCCCAACTACTACCGCGCACCCTCCCTTTCCACTCTGTGTGTCTCTGTGTCTGTGTCCTGTCCGCGCGTGACGCCTCTCAACATCCGCCGTCCCCCGTCCCGTTTTCGCCCCCATGCCGTCGTCGCGCCGCCTCCTCCCCGTCCACCGCCGCCCCTGTCCGCCCCGCACCACACCATACACCGCTGCTTGTCCCGGCCGTTGCCACCAAAGGCGCCGACCGCAAACGCGCCACGCCGCAGCCCCCGTGCGTCTCGCGCTCGCTTGCATCTCCGTGCCGACGCTGCCTCTCTTCCCACTCGCACTCGACCTCGACAACACAGTCTTTGGCTCCGCCACTGCGTGTTCCGGTGGTACGCACGCTGCAACACGTATGTATTCATTACCAGAGCGATGGCGAGGCATGACAGCATCTCTGTCTGACCAGAGAGTTCTTTATCGCTGCTAGTCGGCGCTTGGACCGCGCCAGACGACAGTAGTGGCACGCACCGGGTCGCCAGGAACAGTTGTTATATATATTGTAGCGCGAGTCGGGAGAGGTAGTAGTCGGTCGACAGTAGTAGCGGGTGGACGGTTGTACTGAGCGGGCGTCGGCGGCGTGCTCTGCTCGTCTCGCGACTCTGGTCACGGTTCGGGACGATGTATAGTATATTGTGTTATAATCAAGAGGTGGTGTGACGCTGCATTGCGCAAATCTGATAACGTATGTTCATTGTACTTATTTTGTTCAACAACACAAGCCCCACTATTACTTTTTTTCTAAAGTAACTTTTGTCTCTTAACGAAAAACATTCACTTTTTAAAGACTACTTCCTATGGCATTTCCCTCCAAGGAGTGCAATTAATTACCAGCCAGCACTCATTCATTGCACACAGCTGTGTAAGGGGTATCTACAATCGAGGAGCGGATATAAATGCAATTTTTTGTTTCTTTTTGTTTTTTGTTTTGTGTGTGTGTTGTAACCTCCCAGCAATATTTAAAATAATGGACAATGTTATTTACGGATGCTAATGGACATTGCGCTAATTGTAACCTCGCCCACAATGAGAGGTATTGAAAATGGCAACAACAATGTGCAATTCGCAATCTGACTCAAATATAAAGTCTTCACACAACATTTAAAAAAGTCCGTTCAGTGACAAGAAACTTCAATTAAACCGAAATATCGGTCTTTGGCCCTGTGCAAAACAATCGGAATTAAAGTCTTACCTCCGAATAAATGGATGTCACATTTCTGCTCTGGTTGTTGCGCAGCGCTTGGAGGAACTGCATTGCAAATAATAATATTCTCTTTTTTTGTGATTTTAGTGACATTTTTCTTCAAAGAAGTGGAACGAACTCTTTAGTTCAATAAAAGATTAAATGTTTGAAAAATGCTTTTGAAATAAAAATTATTATTGGGGAACTTGTTGGAGCATAATTACAATAAATACAATTTCTCATTATCTAATGATTATATTAATTAACAGTATACCTTATTCACCATCTTGACCAGTGTTGCCGACCGCCTACATCACACAACCGCACTCGGCTGCTACTACTGACCGACCGCTCTGCATGACGACTATTAGCGTACTGCACGCGACGACTACTGACAGAGTACAGCCCTCAACTAC
>NW_025726755.1:0-47921 GCF_021461395.2 Schistocerca americana
ACCGGGTCGCCAGGAACAGTTGTTATATATATTGTAGCGCGAGTCGGGAGAGGTAGTAGTCGGTCGACAGTAGTAGCGGGTGGACGGTTGTACTGAGCGGGCGTCGGCGGCGTGCTCTGCTCGTCTCGCGACTCTGGTCACGGTTCGGGACGATGTATAGTATATTGTGTTATAATCAAGAGGTGGTGTGACGCTGCATTGCGCAAATCTGATAACGTATGTTCATTGTACTTATTTTGTTCAACAACACAAGCCCCACTATTACTTTTTTTCTAAAGTAACTTTTGTCTCTTAACGAAAAACATTCACTTTTTAAAGACTACTTCCTATGGCATTTCCCTCCAAGGAGTGCAATTAATTACCAGCCAGCACTCATTCATTGCACACAGCTGTGTAAGGGGTATCTACAATCGAGGAGCGGATATAAATGCAATTTTTTGTTTCTTTTTGTTTTTTGTTTTGTGTGTGTGTTGTAACCTCCCAGCAATATTTAAAATAATGGACAATGTTATTTACGGATGCTAATGGACATTGCGCTAATTGTAACCTCGCCCACAATGAGAGGTATTGAAAATGGCAACAACAATGTGCAATTCGCAATCTGACTCAAATATAAAGTCTTCACACAACATTTAAAAAAGTCCGTTCAGTGACAAGAAACTTCAATTAAACCGAAATATCGGTCTTTGGCCCTGTGCAAAACAATCGGAATTAAAGTCTTACCTCCGAATAAATGGATGTCACATTTCTGCTCTGGTTGTTGCGCAGCGCTTGGAGGAACTGCATTGCAAATAATAATATTCTCTTTTTTTGTGATTTTAGTGACATTTTTCTTCAAAGAAGTGGAACGAACTCTTTAGTTCAATAAAAGATTAAATGTTTGAAAAATGCTTTTGAAATAAAAATTATTATTGGGGAACTTGTTGGAGCATAATTACAATAAATACAATTTCTCATTATCTAATGATTATATTAATTAACAGTATACCTTATTCACCATCTTGACCAGTGTTGCCGACCGCCTACATCACACAACCGCACTCGGCTGCTACTACTGACCGACCGCTCTGCATGACGACTATTAGCGTACTGCACGCGACGACTACTGACAGAGTACAGCCCTCAACTACACAGACTGACTGACTGACTGAGAACCGCTCGCAACACTCGCGCAGTCCAGCGCAAACTCTCTGGTCACAGATGCTACAATGTCTCGCCATCGCTACTATGTTACATACGTGTTTCAGTGTCTTTTTCATTGGGGTAACGATCTTTGGCTCTTTTTATTCTGAATACAGGGCCAAAGGTCAACGGCTGCTGCCCTTATACAATTTATCAGGTTTCATTATGTCTGTTGCAATGTTACATACGGTTCACTCTTTCATTAATATTATCGTTGGGTTTGTTTTGTAGGGACGTTAACATTCTGGCACATTTTTATTATCATCGGACTCTCTGCTATTTGTGCAGGGAGGTTATACCTGGGTCCATTTCCATTTCCATTTACATTTTAATATTGATAGACTTTTTGTTTTCTTTTTTGTTTCTTGTTGTTTTTCCTTCTTTTTTTTTGTTGTTTTTTTTCTTTTGTTTTGTTTTTCCCGCTCTCACCACCACCGCCGCATCACGCCTTCCGTTTTCTTGGTTTCTTTTCTGTGCTTCAACATCACCGCGCCCCATTTCCACACCACAGCCATCAGCCTCCAAGACGGGCGGGCGCAGTGTGCCATTTCCGGCGCACAAGCACACCCGTACGGTACTCTCCTCGCCCCCACGCCACCAACAACACAGCGACCACGCGGCTTTCAGGCACGGCACGGCACGGCACGGCACCGGCGAAATGCGCCGCCCCCGCCCCCGCCCCTCCGCGCATCCGTCCGTCTCGCCACGTTCACTGACAGCCGCGTCTGCGGCTACACCACGACAACCACAACACAACACCGCTCCCCTCCCTGGCAACTCACATTGTTTTTCTCCTCCTCTTTTGCACAAACCACAACGCCGAGCACAGGCGCAAGCCACCCACACCGCGCCCCTCCCCGTCCCGTCTTTGGCCGCCGCTCCTCGTTTCCTCGTTTGCCCCCTCCCATCTCCCGAAATGCCATGCCAGCAGCGTTACGCATGCCCCTCCCCTGTCCACACAACACTACCGCCTAACGAACAGCCTTTTCCGGGCCACATGCAGGGCACGCCCACCTCCAAACACTGCCAATTCACGGACGCACGCACGCACACACACACACACACACACACACACACACTCACTTTCTCGACACCTTTCTGTACGGAGGGTGCGTCATCTCGACCGTGACAGAGTGACGGCAACTATCGACGATCCATTTCCCCCCACTGGTAAAACATGTCCACTAACACCTACATACATCATTCAAGTACACAGACAATAGCATACACACAATGGGAGGGCACACGAACATGGACGGCACGGCACTGTCATACACTCTTCCTCAGAACCATATCAACAAACGTTACGTACATCCGGGAAAGCGAAAGCGAAAGCGAAAGCAAAGGCAAAGCCCAATGCAGCCGTCAAAGGTAACGTTCACCACGGCAGACACTTGCAGCCGCGCCGCCGTTAAACGCATTTCAGTGCGGCTCCAATACGCCTCCGACACGGGAACGTTCCGTTGCTCTACGAATGCGTTTCTCCCCTTTTTCCCTTCCTCTCTCTTTTGCCCCCCCCTCCTTGCACTCTTGCCTCATTCCTCACGTTCTGCCCAGACATTCGACCGATCAGAGTCAACCTTTCGTTACCGTTCTCAGCGCGACGGTGTACAACAGTATGACGGGTGTGCCCAAGACTTCGGTTCAGTTGCGTGACGCCGGTCTATCGCGCCGATCGACAGTTACTCAGGGGGCGACGGATCGGACCACGTCACCGACACACAAAACACTTTCAAACAAACAAACAAATACATACCGGATGGACACAGACAAACACGTGTACAGACATTCGCCAAACAAACGACCGGCGCCGCCGCCGCCGCCGCCGTCTAGCGTGCATCTTGAATGACGACATCGGTGTGCGTGCGTCGTACGCAATCAGTCAGACACGGCTATCAAACATCAGAGTCGAATGGTACATCATCGTGCGTGTCGCCGTACACGTACAGTACAATACAACAACAATGCGTCTTAATGGCACGTTCATTTCAACGTCACTCACACACCTCCACGCTGCAGTTACGTCGCACCATTGTCAAACTCGGCGTACAGCAAAGGGAATAGTGGGCGGCAAAAACAAACCAAACAAAAACATTTCACATTTCACCCTCGCCATGTATGATGTGCAAAAAAACAAACCCGCAAACGGCCGTCGTTACGGTGACACAAAAGTCGCCGATCGCACTGTCCCCCCTCGCAGACGGGTAACACACAAACACACACACACCCCAACAACACCAATGGGTCAAAAACCACGCCAACGAGGCGTGCCACCATTCCACGCCACGGCGACCAACCTCGTGGCCGTACCCCGCGCAACACGCTTTGACGCGCCCCCCCACCCACAATCAAAATGCACACATACATCACAGCCGTCCACACAAACAACAACAACAACAACAATTCCGCCCTTCCCGCAAAAGGCAAGTTGGTGGCCCTGAAAAGGGCCGTTTCGCCGCTCTCGCAACGGAGGAGCCTTCTCCATCCTTCCTTCCATTCCAGAGCCACCTCCTTACTTGGAGCTCGTGTACTTGGTCACCGCCTTCGTGCCCTCGCTCACGGCGTGCTTGGCCAGCTCGCCAGGCAGCAACAGCCGCACAGCGGTCTGGATCTCGCGGGACGTGATGGTCGAGCGCTTGTTGTAGTGCGCCAGGCGAGAAGCCTCGGCCGCAATGCGCTCGAAAATGTCGTTCACGAAGCTGTTCATGATGCTCATCGCCTTCGACGAGATGCCCGTGTCAGGGTGCACCTGCTTCAGCACCTTGTAGATGTAGATGGCATAGCTCTCCTTCCTCTTGCGCTTCTTCTTCTTGTCGCCCTTCGAAATGTTCTTCTGCGCCTTGCCAGCCTTCTTGGCGGCCTTCCCGCTAGTCTTGGGCGGCATCTCCAACCAACGTACGGCAGCAGCAACACCAGTAGCAAGCGCTCCGCTCTAGTCAGCGTCTCCCCACACAGTGGCACCCGCCGCCAGCCGCCGCCGCACCTTTACCAGCTCGCCCTGTTGCGGCCGCCGACCAATGGGGCGCGCGCGCAACCGGCCGCCGCACCCGAGCCCATAAAGCACCCCCACCCCGGCTGCGCCGGCACGCACTCCGCTGCTCGACTCGCTGCCGCTCGCACCGGTCGTTTTCGTTTCCGTTTCGTGTGCACCGTCGCTAGCCCATCGCCATGTCCGGACGCGGAAAGGGAGGCAAAGTCAAGGGCAAGTCAAAGTCCCGCTCAAGCAGGGCTGGGCTCCAGTTCCCGGTCGGCAGAATCCACCGCCTCCTGCGCAAGGGAAACTACGCAGAGCGCGTCGGCGCCGGGGCGCCCGTCTACCTCGCCGCCGTCATGGAGTACCTCGCGGCTGAGGTGCTCGAGCTGGCCGGAAACGCGGCCCGCGACAACAAGAAGACGCGCATCATCCCGCGCCACCTGCAGCTTGCCATCCGCAACGACGAGGAGCTCAACAAGCTCCTGTCGGGCGTCACCATCGCACAGGGTGGTGTCCTGCCCAACATCCAGGCCGTCCTGCTGCCAAAGAAGACCGAGAAGAAGGCCTAAAGGAGGCCAGGCAATCGCAGCGCCGCGTGCTCCCCTGCACGCAACGCGCTTTGCCGGCTCGGCCCACAACAATCGGCCCTTTTCAGGGCCACCACACAAACCTACGTCCAAAGCAAAATTTCAGTCGTCCTCGCCGCACCTTGTTTTGTTTTAACTTTGCACTGTCACAGCACAGCCGCCGCCGGCGCACGTCCGCCATCTTGTCGTCCACACAGCCCGTGTGGCCCAACACACACACACACGCACACATTTTGCACCGTCGCAGTCGCCTTCCAAACCGACAACGGCAGCAATAATGACCATTGTTAAAGGGAGGCGTGTCGACACACCGCCCTCCACTCCCGCGCGCAACGGCCGTCGACACGAACGAAACAGCTGATCCGGCCGCCTATGCCCACACGCCTTGCCTCGGAAACCCCAACGCCGCCGCAAACAAACACACAGAGACAAACCACGCAAGCAAATAATCACCGCCTCTCGCACAACAACACACAGCCCGCCCGCCATCTCCGTCGCGATCGATACAAAGACACACAAACGAAGCAGCTCCACACACAGCCAGCCACATGACACGTTTCCTTTCCTTCTCCCCTCCCAGTCACATCACGTCGCTCAAACGGAAAGAAAGAAACAAACAAACAAACAACACAGCGCGCACACACGCAGCAACAACACAGACTCTTTCGCACTTTTCAACTTCCGAACAGTGTGGTGGCCCTGAAAAGGGCCGTTTTCTAGTCTCTCCCACCCACAAGCACGGCCGCGGGAAGGCCAGCGCCCGCTGCGACGCAGCCTAACCGCCGAAACCGTACAGGGTGCGCCCCTGCCTCTTCAGGGCGTACACCACGTCCATGGCCGTCACAGTCTTGCGCTTGGCGTGCTCAGTGTACGTCACCGCGTCGCGGATCACGTTCTCCAGGAACACCTTCAGCACCCCGCGGGTCTCCTCGTAGATCAGACCAGAGATGCGCTTCACGCCGCCCCTGCGAGCCAGGCGGCGGATGGCGGGCTTCGTGATGCCCTGGATGTTGTCGCGCAACACCTTGCGGTGCCGCTTGGCGCCACCCTTGCCGAGCCCCTTTCCTCCCTTGCCGCGGCCTGTCATCCTTCCTTCCTCGGGCAAAGCAAAACGTGCACAAACAGCAGCTGCAGCGGCTGGCGAGTCGGCTACGGTCTGCGCCCAGCGCGCCCGCCGCCCCCCTATATAGACTCTGGCCCGCCCTCCCCCCACCACGCGCAACCGAGGGCATATAAGCGCAGCACGGAGGCGCGCGGGTCCGTTGTCAAGGCAGCACCGGACGCCGCGCCGCACCTAACCTCCACGCACGCCGCTCCGCTACCGCTACCGCTACCGCCATGGCCCGCACAAAGCAAACGGCCCGCAAGTCCACCGGCGGAAAGGCGCCGCGCAAACAGCTCGCCACCAAGGCGGCGAGGAAGAGCGCGCCCGCCACCGGAGGCGTCAAGAAGCCCCACCGCTACAGGCCGGGCACCGTCGCCCTGCGAGAAATCAGGCGCTACCAGAAGAGCACAGAGCTGCTCATCCGCAAGCTGCCATTCCAGCGCCTAGTGCGCGAGATCGCCCAGGACTTCAAGACCGACCTGCGCTTCCAGAGCTCCGCAGTCATGGCCCTGCAGGAGGCCAGCGAGGCCTACCTCGTCGGCCTCTTCGAAGACACCAACCTGTGCGCAATCCACGCCAAGCGCGTCACCATCATGCCCAAGGACATCCAGCTCGCGCGCCGCATCCGCGGCGAGCGCGCCTAAACCGCGCCGCGGCACCGCACCGCACAAACAAAAACGGCCCTTTTCAGGGCCACTAACATCTCTCCGTCGCGAGCAAACTTTGTCGGTCGCCTGCCTCTCGCCCCGCAACCCAAAAACAAAAACCACCACTTCCCGTCCGTCCGCCACACCCGCTCACTCTGCCTGCCTGCTAGCAGCGCGCAACAATCACACATCATCCCTCCCCGGCGCTCAAAGCGCACAATACCCAACGGCCGACGTCACACCGCACGGGTGGCTGGCCGGCCGCCGCTTTCGTTTCGAAAACAAAAAAAACCCGCACTCCACTCCGACGGCCAACGGCCAGGCAGGCGCGCTCGCTCGCTCTACACGCCACCGAAATCCCCGCCGACTCCTTCCGCATCTCAACGTGCCCCCCCGTTGCAAAACATAACACACACACACACAAAGGAACAAAACAAAGACCAGACACGACTCGACAAGACAGACATCCGAGAAGAACGAACGCAGGCAAGCCAACCAACGTATTCAAACAAAACAACGTGACAGAAAACCAACCGTCGGCCGCCGCCACAAAACAAACACGGCGACAATCAACCACGACAACAACAACAACAACAACACCGCTTACCGCTACCGCCGCCCACACCCGCCACCGACCCCCGCAATCCAACCACCACGGCACGCAAACAGCATCCCCACGGGCATACAGAAACGCCAGACAGACACCCACACCAAACGCAACACGACAATCAAAACCTTCCCCGACGTGCTTTGATGGCCCTGAGAAGGGCCGTTTTGGGCCGCGCGTCTCTTGCGCGCCACTAGACGACGACGGGGGGTGGGGACGACGGAGTCAAGCGCCAAACCCTTCCTTTCCCATCTCTTTCTCCTCTACTCTACTTCTTCTTCTTGGGCGAAGCCTTCGCCTTAGACGGCGTCGTCGCCTTCTTCGGGCGCGGCGCCTTCGGCTTCTTCGTCGGAACCTTGGCGGCCTTCTTCGCCTTCGACGGCGACTTGGCCTTGGCCGGCTTGGCCGCAGCCGCCTTCTTCGCACCCGCGGGAGCGGCCGACGCCGCAGACGCCTTCTTGGCGGCGCCCGCCTTCCGACCGGTCGCCGCCTTCACGCCACCAGCCTTCTTTGCGCCGGCCGCACGGGCGCCCTTCTTCTCCTTGCTGGCCGGAGCGGCGCGCTTCTTCTTGGCACCGCCAGCACGAGCCTTGCCGCCCTCGGCCGCCCCCCCGCCGCCGGCGCCGGCAAGCTTGAACGAGCCGGACGCGCCCTTCCCCTTCGTCTGCACCAGCTCGCCCGCCACGACGGCCGACTTGAGGTACTTCTTGATAAACGGCGCCAGCTTCTCCGCGTCCAGCTTGTAGTGCGCGGCTATGTACTTCTTGATCGCCTGCAGCGACGACCCGCCGCGCTCCTTCAGACTCTTGATGGCGGCCGTCACCATCTCAGAGGTGCGCGGGTGCGCAGGCTTGGCGCGCGGCTTCTTCGCAGACGACGCAGACTTGGCCTTCTTCGTAGTGCCGGTGGCGGCGGGTGCCGCAGCAGTCTCGTTCGTAGCCGCCTGATCTGCCATTTCGACGACGCGCGTAACACACAGCGAGAGCGAGCGGGACGGCAGGCACGCAAGCACAAGAGCAGAGAATCACAAGGCCCAGCCAGTGTCGCGGGCGGGCGCGGACGGCCGAGAGAGCGGCCGCCACTCTGCGCGCCGCCGCGCCGCGCCTCCCGCGCTTGCTACCGCCCAACGTCCGACAGCCTGTGCGGAGCAGCCCCAAACCTGCGCCACAACCGCCCGCGCCTTTCAAACCACCGAGGATGGGGCTACACACAGCCACACCACAGTCGCCAACCAGTCGCCACGGCAGCGCCGCAAACCACGGCCAAACTGCAGCTACCGCGCGCTACAGCCTGGGTCGGCCCGCCGAGAATCGCCGCCCCCGCCCAAATGCCGCCCCCACAGCCCCAGCCGACGACCCGCCACAATGGCCAAACCTTCGGCAAAACTCCCACACCGTCGCCGCGGCAGCCCGGCCAGCGCGGCCGGCGCCACAGCCACACAAGCCGAGGCGTGCGGCGATGACGGCCGTGCAAACGCGCCTCCGCCGCCCCATCGCCTTCCGTCGCCCTCCCGCCGTTTCCCGATCGGCCCGCAGCCGTCGGGCCACATCGCGCGCCGTCCTCCTCCTCTCGCCCGCCAACATTCACAGCCGTTTCTCAACAATTGCCCGCCGCAAACGGACGCCGCCTGCGCAACAGGCGCCGCCGCCCCTCGCCGCTTCCGACCCAACCCCTCGACCGAGGCAAACCGCAATCCGAATCTACAGACCAACCCAATCTGCCGTCAAGCACACACGACAGCCGACCTTACACGTTACGCGTTACACATTACGTTTACACGTCTACGTTAGGTTAGGTTAGGTGGACGTGGGTTAGGTTAAGGGGACTTGGGTTAGGTTAAGCGTCAAACTTAGGTTAAGCATTCAAACACGTCAGGCGTCAGAGGTTAGGTTAGGTTAGGTTAGGTTAGGTTAGGTTACACGTTAGGTTAAGGGGTCAGTGCTAGGTTAAGAAGCGTCAAACGTAGGTTACAAAAGCGTTCAAACGTGAGGCGTGAGCCGGACAGCTTACCTTACGTAGACGTTAGGGGCTCACAGGCTGAGCTCACCTCGCCACACCACACGTTAGGTTCGGTTCGGTTCGCTCGGCTCAGCGTAAAGCGCCGAGGTCAGGGTTACGTTCGTTCACCTTCGGGCGCCACACTTTCGGTTGAAAGGTCGCGACGGGACGACGTCGGCAGGCACGCCGCAAACGAACAAAAACGTACAGACGACGTCGGAAACCGCCGACAGACGGGGGAGCAGCACGACCACGACCACGACCAGACACCGAGCGCGAACGAGACACACGCGAACCACCCCCACCGGCCAAAGGGCACCACACAACAACCCAGAGCACCACGTGTCGACACCAGAGCAACCCGCCGCTCACGCGACATGGCTGGCACCGAAGGGCAACCGCCCGCAACTGCGCTTTCCGCGCCGGCCCGGATGCACGTCGTGCTACAACAACACCACTACCGTACACAGCCGCTGTTCACAACATCACTATCAATGGCGCGCCCGCGGCTCGCCGCCGTCGCAGTCGCAGCCCCAACGCCAGCACTTTTGCACCACCATTCACACGCACCGCAACACAGCTCGCCGACACAGCCGAACAAAACAAACACCACACAACAACAGCAACAACGCCGCCGCCTCTACTTGTGCCGGCGACCCACCCCGCCGATGGCGCACCTCTCGCCAGCCGGCAATCGACACACACGCACCCACCCACCGGGGCCCAGTGCAAAAAAAAAAAAAAAAAAAAACACACAAAAACAAAAAAACCAAACAACACAAACGACACGGGAAGCGCACACCGCCACTTCGCGCGCACGCCACCAACCAGTCGTCGTCTCAAAATAACAAACACAAACAAAATAAACTAACAACTAGGGCAACACAAAACAAAAACGCCTCGCACGAACCGCCCACAAAAAGGACAAGCACACGCACAGCCTCTGCTGACGACCACGACGCAGCGGCACGCTGCTCCTGTCCCGCGCCCCGCGCCCCACTCGATTCACAACTCACGCGACACCGTCAACGACGGGCTCGCTTCCCGCAACCTACCACCTTTCCGCCACGACGCACAGCCCCAGCCCCACCCGACGACGCCCGTGGCAACGACTGCACTTTCACCACCGCCTCCCCCTTCCCCCCCAAAACACACACACACACACACACACAGCCAGCCAAAAACGCACTCGCGACCCACACATGCACGTGCATCGGCACACGCCAACCAGTCAACGTCGACAACCACACGCAAGGCTCGAAACGAAACCGGCGTCCTTCCACGTTGCCATCAAGCTACGCGACACAAGACACAAGGAACCAACACAACAGCCGGCCCCACTAATTCCCACTCTCACGCCGCAAAAAGCACACCGAAACCGCCAAACGCACGCACATTCCCCTTCGCACTGACACCACCGACCGGCTCGCTACCACACACCTCTCGGCAGCCGTTTCACGCCAATTCGCCACACCGCCCACACAGTCGACAAGCGCCCGCCCTGTACGGCACACGCAACGACGCAGCGCAGCAAAGGGCGCCCGCAACACATACCTCTCCGCCGCCCGACGCGCCAACCGCCACACCACACCGCCAGCCACTCGCAAATTGTGCACTGCCACCAGCCACACGTCCAACACGCCGCGCCGCCTCCGGCCACCCGCCAGGGGGCGCTCACGTCCGCGACAACAGCGCGGCCCGCCGGGCCGGGCCGAACCGAACCGAGCCGCCGCTGCTCTGCACTCGGCACGGCCACACCCTGCTGCAGACCGGGCTCGTCCCTCTGTACGCGTCTGCCTGCGCATCAACACAACACGACCTTTTTTTTTTTTTTCCTCTCTACCGCCATCCCTTCTTCTCGCGTTTTACTCGTTGTTGCAGCAGCGGCGCACACCTACACATCCACAGCCCCAGCCGAGCCGGCCTCACCTCAGGGCCCGCCGCCAGCGTCTCCTCCTCGGGCACAGGTGCGGTGCTGTGGCCGCCCATCCAACCGCATTGCTGGCCGTCCAGCCACCAGGCGTTCCCACTGCCGCGAGCCACGCCGCGCACCGACCCTGCTGCAGAAAACGAAGCATAGCCAGAGACCGACCGATACACAAAGCAAGCCGTCGCCTCGCCTCTTGTCCTTCCTGCCTTCCTTCCGCCCCCGCCCTTCTCACACCACCGCCTCTCCACTTTCGCCCCCCCCCCCCTCCTTTTTTTTCTTCTTTCTTTCTTTCTTTGGCCCTCTCTCCTTCCCGCCATGGCGGTTACGGCACCGCCTGCAGCGGCAGATTTTTTGCGCCCACACGCCTACTCCTACCACCATTAACCTTGCCCTGCCCTGCCCATCAACGTCGCAGTCGAACCGACGCTTGCCAACACACTGCCCACGTTCCTTTCTCTTTTCGGCCTACGCCCATTACGCGCCGCCGCCACAGCACCTTCCCTTCCCACAACACACCGACGTCATCACACGCACCCAAAACAGGGGCCACGACCGTGTTCCTCGCCCACTCCCATCCCGCACGGTACGCACATTCCCAACTACTACCGCGCACCCTCCCTTTCCACTCTGTGTGTCTCTGTGTCTGTGTCCTGTCCGCGCGTGACGCCTCTCAACATCCGCCGTCCCCCGTCCCGTTTTCGCCCCCATGCCGTCGTCGCGCCGCCTCCTCCCCGTCCACCGCCGCCCCTGTCCGCCCCGCACCACACCATACACCGCTGCTTGTCCCGGCCGTTGCCACCAAAGGCGCCGACCGCAAACGCGCCACGCCGCAGCCCCCGTGCGTCTCGCGCTCGCTTGCATCTCCGTGCCGACGCTGCCTCTCTTCCCACTCGCACTCGACCTCGACAACACAGTCTTTGGCTCCGCCACTGCGTGTTCCGGTGGTACGCACGCTGCAACACGTATGTATTCATTACCAGAGCGATGGCGAGGCATGACAGCATCTCTGTCTGACCAGAGAGTTCTTTATCGCTGCTAGTCGGCGCTTGGACCGCGCCAGACGACAGTAGTGGCACGCACCGGGTCGCCAGGAACAGTTGTTATATATATTGTAGCGCGAGTCGGGAGAGGTAGTAGTCGGTCGACAGTAGTAGCGGGTGGACGGTTGTACTGAGCGGGCGTCGGCGGCGTGCTCTGCTCGTCTCGCGACTCTGGTCACGGTTCGGGACGATGTATAGTATATTGTGTTATAATCAAGAGGTGGTGTGACGCTGCATTGCGCAAATCTGATAACGTATGTTCATTGTACTTATTTTGTTCAACAACACAAGCCCCACTATTACTTTTTTTCTAAAGTAACTTTTGTCTCTTAACGAAAAACATTCACTTTTTAAAGACTACTTCCTATGGCATTTCCCTCCAAGGAGTGCAATTAATTACCAGCCAGCACTCATTCATTGCACACAGCTGTGTAAGGGGTATCTACAATCGAGGAGCGGATATAAATGCAATTTTTTGTTTCTTTTTGTTTTTTGTTTTGTGTGTGTGTTGTAACCTCCCAGCAATATTTAAAATAATGGACAATGTTATTTACGGATGCTAATGGACATTGCGCTAATTGTAACCTCGCCCACAATGAGAGGTATTGAAAATGGCAACAACAATGTGCAATTCGCAATCTGACTCAAATATAAAGTCTTCACACAACATTTAAAAAAGTCCGTTCAGTGACAAGAAACTTCAATTAAACCGAAATATCGGTCTTTGGCCCTGTGCAAAACAATCGGAATTAAAGTCTTACCTCCGAATAAATGGATGTCACATTTCTGCTCTGGTTGTTGCGCAGCGCTTGGAGGAACTGCATTGCAAATAATAATATTCTCTTTTTTTGTGATTTTAGTGACATTTTTCTTCAAAGAAGTGGAACGAACTCTTTAGTTCAATAAAAGATTAAATGTTTGAAAAATGCTTTTGAAATAAAAATTATTATTGGGGAACTTGTTGGAGCATAATTACAATAAATACAATTTCTCATTATCTAATGATTATATTAATTAACAGTATACCTTATTCACCATCTTGACCAGTGTTGCCGACCGCCTACATCACACAACCGCACTCGGCTGCTACTACTGACCGACCGCTCTGCATGACGACTATTAGCGTACTGCACGCGACGACTACTGACAGAGTACAGCCCTCAACTACACAGACTGACTGACTGACTGAGAACCGCTCGCAACACTCGCGCAGTCCAGCGCAAACTCTCTGGTCACAGATGCTACAATGTCTCGCCATCGCTACTATGTTACATACGTGTTTCAGTGTCTTTTTCATTGGGGTAACGATCTTTGGCTCTTTTTATTCTGAATACAGGGCCAAAGGTCAACGGCTGCTGCCCTTATACAATTTATCAGGTTTCATTATGTCTGTTGCAATGTTACATACGGTTCACTCTTTCATTAATATTATCGTTGGGTTTGTTTTGTAGGGACGTTAACATTCTGGCACATTTTTATTATCATCGGACTCTCTGCTATTTGTGCAGGGAGGTTATACCTGGGTCCATTTCCATTTCCATTTACATTTTAATATTGATAGACTTTTTGTTTTCTTTTTTGTTTCTTGTTGTTTTTCCTTCTTTTTTTTTGTTGTTTTTTTTCTTTTGTTTTGTTTTTCCCGCTCTCACCACCACCGCCGCATCACGCCTTCCGTTTTCTTGGTTTCTTTTCTGTGCTTCAACATCACCGCGCCCCATTTCCACACCACAGCCATCAGCCTCCAAGACGGGCGGGCGCAGTGTGCCATTTCCGGCGCACAAGCACACCCGTACGGTACTCTCCTCGCCCCCACGCCACCAACAACACAGCGACCACGCGGCTTTCAGGCACGGCACGGCACGGCACGGCACCGGCGAAATGCGCCGCCCCCGCCCCCGCCCCTCCGCGCATCCGTCCGTCTCGCCACGTTCACTGACAGCCGCGTCTGCGGCTACACCACGACAACCACAACACAACACCGCTCCCCTCCCTGGCAACTCACATTGTTTTTCTCCTCCTCTTTTGCACAAACCACAACGCCGAGCACAGGCGCAAGCCACCCACACCGCGCCCCTCCCCGTCCCGTCTTTGGCCGCCGCTCCTCGTTTCCTCGTTTGCCCCCTCCCATCTCCCGAAATGCCATGCCAGCAGCGTTACGCATGCCCCTCCCCTGTCCACACAACACTACCGCCTAACGAACAGCCTTTTCCGGGCCACATGCAGGGCACGCCCACCTCCAAACACTGCCAATTCACGGACGCACGCACGCACACACACACACACACACACACACACACACTCACTTTCTCGACACCTTTCTGTACGGAGGGTGCGTCATCTCGACCGTGACAGAGTGACGGCAACTATCGACGATCCATTTCCCCCCACTGGTAAAACATGTCCACTAACACCTACATACATCATTCAAGTACACAGACAATAGCATACACACAATGGGAGGGCACACGAACATGGACGGCACGGCACTGTCATACACTCTTCCTCAGAACCATATCAACAAACGTTACGTACATCCGGGAAAGCGAAAGCGAAAGCGAAAGCAAAGGCAAAGCCCAATGCAGCCGTCAAAGGTAACGTTCACCACGGCAGACACTTGCAGCCGCGCCGCCGTTAAACGCATTTCAGTGCGGCTCCAATACGCCTCCGACACGGGAACGTTCCGTTGCTCTACGAATGCGTTTCTCCCCTTTTTCCCTTCCTCTCTCTTTTGCCCCCCCCTCCTTGCACTCTTGCCTCATTCCTCACGTTCTGCCCAGACATTCGACCGATCAGAGTCAACCTTTCGTTACCGTTCTCAGCGCGACGGTGTACAACAGTATGACGGGTGTGCCCAAGACTTCGGTTCAGTTGCGTGACGCCGGTCTATCGCGCCGATCGACAGTTACTCAGGGGGCGACGGATCGGACCACGTCACCGACACACAAAACACTTTCAAACAAACAAACAAATACATACCGGATGGACACAGACAAACACGTGTACAGACATTCGCCAAACAAACGACCGGCGCCGCCGCCGCCGCCGCCGTCTAGCGTGCATCTTGAATGACGACATCGGTGTGCGTGCGTCGTACGCAATCAGTCAGACACGGCTATCAAACATCAGAGTCGAATGGTACATCATCGTGCGTGTCGCCGTACACGTACAGTACAATACAACAACAATGCGTCTTAATGGCACGTTCATTTCAACGTCACTCACACACCTCCACGCTGCAGTTACGTCGCACCATTGTCAAACTCGGCGTACAGCAAAGGGAATAGTGGGCGGCAAAAACAAACCAAACAAAAACATTTCACATTTCACCCTCGCCATGTATGATGTGCAAAAAAACAAACCCGCAAACGGCCGTCGTTACGGTGACACAAAAGTCGCCGATCGCACTGTCCCCCCTCGCAGACGGGTAACACACAAACACACACACACCCCAACAACACCAATGGGTCAAAAACCACGCCAACGAGGCGTGCCACCATTCCACGCCACGGCGACCAACCTCGTGGCCGTACCCCGCGCAACACGCTTTGACGCGCCCCCCCACCCACAATCAAAATGCACACATACATCACAGCCGTCCACACAAACAACAACAACAACAACAATTCCGCCCTTCCCGCAAAAGGCAAGTTGGTGGCCCTGAAAAGGGCCGTTTCGCCGCTCTCGCAACGGAGGAGCCTTCTCCATCCTTCCTTCCATTCCAGAGCCACCTCCTTACTTGGAGCTCGTGTACTTGGTCACCGCCTTCGTGCCCTCGCTCACGGCGTGCTTGGCCAGCTCGCCAGGCAGCAACAGCCGCACAGCGGTCTGGATCTCGCGGGACGTGATGGTCGAGCGCTTGTTGTAGTGCGCCAGGCGAGAAGCCTCGGCCGCAATGCGCTCGAAAATGTCGTTCACGAAGCTGTTCATGATGCTCATCGCCTTCGACGAGATGCCCGTGCAAGATCCACAGCGACAAGGGTATTTCAATCCAGAACATACTCGTCAGCTGTCAGTGCCCCAACTCGCCCTCCACCACACAACCAGGTTCCTGTCAACGGAGAATCGCCTAGGGAAGCCCCCCCCTACTCACTAGAGCCCAGTCTGCGTGACACGACACAGAACGTCTCGGTAGAACACCTAGCAGCGACCATAAAGGCCCTTCAGGCTCAGGTGAACCAACTGGCAAACATCTTGGCCACCATGACCCAACACCCCGCCGATCACTCATCGGCAGCAAAGCAGGCGCCGTCATCGGCGATGACATCAGGAAACCCCACCCCCCGACATGGATAGACGACCTAACATACAAGGTCTAAAAATGTGCGTCTTCAACGCAAACGGTCTATTCCAGCAAGCCCTCGAATTCAGGGAATTCATAAAAGAGGAAGACATTGACATATGCTTAGTGGCCGAAACACACCTGAAGCCAGGTGTAAGAGCACCTGTAGCTAACTACAACTGCTACAGACGCGATCGGCCTACCGCTGGAGGCGGGGTTGCAGTATATGTCAAACGAGGTATTAGACACCATCAAGTGTACCCACCAGCTACTCGCCAAATTGAAACAGTCGCAATAGAAATTGCCACTGTAACAGGGCCCCTCACAGTCGTTGCAGCCTACCGCCCCCCTTCCCAAACGTTAGAAGAAGAGGACATAGCTGCACTAGGGAGAATAAGAGGCAAACTCCTAATAGGAGGAGACCTCAATGCCAAGCACGCAGACTGGCACTCACGAGTAAGCAACAGAGCTGGTCGACAACTGCAACGACTCGCGCGCACCCACCAGTTTCAGGTATGGGGCCCCGAGGAGCCCACCCACTTCCCAAACAACGGAAACAGGGCGGACGTCCTCGACATCGCACTCACGAAACACGTCACGGGTTTCGTGTCTGCCAGTTCGATAAACAGGATGTCGTCGGACCACAATCCAGTTATCCTAGAGGTCGACATGGGAGAATGGCTCTCGCTCCCACAGCGCACCACAAATTACAAACGAACAAACTGGGAACAGTTCAGCAACGGAATAGCTGCTGAACTTGCCCAAGCCCCGCCTCCAACAGCAGAGACTGCTGAACAAGCGCTGGACGACTTCACTAAAGCGATCCTGCAAGCAGCTGAGGAAGCAACGCCTGCGCCAGCGGGAGCCCCCCGCTCCAAGCAGCTCCCACAGCACCTGCTTGCCCAAATAAGACACAAAAATAGGATCGCCAAAGAATGGAAACTTACTAGGAACAAAACCACAAGGAGGCTGCTCAACAGACTACAAAAAGAGTTGAAAGTTACACTCACTGAGTATCGCAACCAGCAATGGTCAGAACGACTATCAACTCTCAAATTAGATGACCACAGCTTGTGGCAAGCCACAAAGCAGTTCACGAGAAGACGCGCAAAAATGCCCCCTCTGCATGGTGAACGTGGACTGCAATTCAGCACTGAAGACAAAGCAAATGCGCTAGCAGACGTGTTCGAAAAACAATTTACGCCAGCAGAGGTACAAGACAGAGAACACGTCGCAATCGTCCGCAGACAACTGGCCACCTTTTTAGAAGCAGACGACGATGAGGAATACACGCCGATCTTCAGTTCCGAAGACGTGGCGAGTGTCATCAAATCGCTGCCAACAAAAAAGGCACCAGGCCACGACCAGCTCACCAACGAACTATTAAAACATATCCCGCCCATGGCAATAACACACTTAACAGATATACTTAACGAAATTACGCGATCGCTAAAATTCCCGACACAGTGGAAACACGCTGAAGTAGTCTCGATCGCAAAACCTGGAAAAGACCCGGTGTTCCCGCAACACTACAGACCAATTAGTCTACTGCCTACCCTCAGTAAACTATATGAGCGCCTCCTCTTAGTACCGATACAGGATCACATCAGTAGAGAGCAAATCCTGCCCAAATTCCAGTTTGGGTTTCGCCCACATCATTCGGCCCCCCAACAAATAATGAGGGTGGTTGAGGCAGCCACAGAAAGCTTCAACCGCAAAGGCTACTGCGGGATAGTCTTACTAGACGTGGCAAAAGCCTTTGATTCTGTTTGGCACACCGGGCTACTCCACAAAATGTACACCCAGGGCTTCCCCGGAAAGATTGTGAAACTTATAAAAAGCTATCTCTCCGGTAGGACATTCTCCGTAAAAGTAGAAACATCACTGTCAAGCAGGAGAAGAATACAAGCAGGGGTACCACAGGGTTCGGTTCTTGGACCAACCCTGTACAGTCTCTACACCGCAGACATACCAACCACACAACACGTACAAACAGCACAGTACGCTGATGACACTGCATTCTTCTCCTGCTCAACAAACAGGAACCTGGTCACGAGACGTCTTCAAACCGCCCTGAACAAGACAGACGAATGGGCCAAACAATGGCGAATCTCACTTAACTCCGAGAAGACACAAGCCATGCTGATGACTAGACGTCTCGGTAAACGCCGCCCCCCCAGAAGACCCTACCAAATGCTGCACCTGCAGGGCCAAAACCTCCCATGGAGAAACTCTGCGAGGTACCTCGGTGTGACACTAGACAAGCGTCTGACTTGGAAGTGCCACATCGAGGAGGTTCGCAAAAAGGCCCTAGGCAGGATGCAGATCCTTTACCCAATACTCAACAGTACAAGTTCCCTTGACCCGAGCACAGGAGTAGCCGTCTATCGAAGTCTAATTAGACCGATACTGGAGTATGCGTGCCCAGTATGGGGTTACGCTGCTAGATCGACGGTAGAACGGCTACAAAAAATTCAAAACAGAGCGCTCAGAAGAGCCCTACACACACCGCCGCGCTTCCCGACGGAAGACCTCCACATAGCGGCCGACATTTTAAAATTAAACACGCGATTCCGTACCCTGGCGGAGCAGTTCTACGCCAACGCGGAAAGGTCGCCAAACGATTTAATAAACTCACTTGGTCGGTACAATAACGTACCAGACCGATACAAAAGACCAAAGGCATTACTAGTAGCTTAAAAAAAAAATAAATAAATAAATAAATAAAAAACAAAAAAGCCGTCACCACTAGAGTGACAGAAGAGAAACACATGGTACTCTAAAGAACAGAATTAACGAAAGATAGGCACATCCAAAAACTAACCAAAAATTGAAGGAAATGTCCGAATAGGACAAAAACCTTCGCAATAAACAACCTCTCTCTACAGACAGAGGAAGAAATTAGAGTGTGCTGCTGCTGCGCCGGCACGCACTCCGCTGCTCGACTCGCTGCCGCTCGCACCGGTCGTTTTCGTTTCCGTTTCGTGTGCACCGTCGCTAGCCCATCGCCATGTCCGGACGCGGAAAGGGAGGCAAAGTCAAGGGCAAGTCAAAGTCCCGCTCAAGCAGGGCTGGGCTCCAGTTCCCGGTCGGCAGAATCCACCGCCTCCTGCGCAAGGGAAACTACGCAGAGCGCGTCGGCGCCGGGGCGCCCGTCTACCTCGCCGCCGTCATGGAGTACCTCGCGGCTGAGGTGCTCGAGCTGGCCGGAAACGCGGCCCGCGACAACAAGAAGACGCGCATCATCCCGCGCCACCTGCAGCTTGCCATCCGCAACGACGAGGAGCTCAACAAGCTCCTGTCGGGCGTCACCATCGCACAGGGTGGTGTCCTGCCCAACATCCAGGCCGTCCTGCTGCCAAAGAAGACCGAGAAGAAGGCCTAAAGGAGGCCAGGCAATCGCAGCGCCGCGTGCTCCCCTGCACGCAACGCGCTTTGCCGGCTCGGCCCACAACAATCGGCCCTTTTCAGGGCCACCACACAAACCTACGTCCAAAGCAAAATTTCAGTCGTCCTCGCCGCACCTTGTTTTGTTTTAACTTTGCACTGTCACAGCACAGCCGCCGCCGGCGCACGTCCGCCATCTTGTCGTCCACACAGCCCGTGTGGCCCAACACACACACACACGCACACATTTTGCACCGTCGCAGTCGCCTTCCAAACCGACAACGGCAGCAATAATGACCATTGTTAAAGGGAGGCGTGTCGACACACCGCCCTCCACTCCCGCGCGCAACGGCCGTCGACACGAACGAAACAGCTGATCCGGCCGCCTATGCCCACACGCCTTGCCTCGGAAACCCCAACGCCGCCGCAAACAAACACACAGAGACAAACCACGCAAGCAAATAATCACCGCCTCTCGCACAACAACACACAGCCCGCCCGCCATCTCCGTCGCGATCGATACAAAGACACACAAACGAAGCAGCTCCACACACAGCCAGCCACATGACACGTTTCCTTTCCTTCTCCCCTCCCAGTCACATCACGTCGCTCAAACGGAAAGAAAGAAACAAACAAACAAACAACACAGCGCGCACACACGCAGCAACAACACAGACTCTTTCGCACTTTTCAACTTCCGAACAGTGTGGTGGCCCTGAAAAGGGCCGTTTTCTAGTCTCTCCCACCCACAAGCACGGCCGCGGGAAGGCCAGCGCCCGCTGCGACGCAGCCTAACCGCCGAAACCGTACAGGGTGCGCCCCTGCCTCTTCAGGGCGTACACCACGTCCATGGCCGTCACAGTCTTGCGCTTGGCGTGCTCAGTGTACGTCACCGCGTCGCGGATCACGTTCTCCAGGAACACCTTCAGCACCCCGCGGGTCTCCTCGTAGATCAGACCAGAGATGCGCTTCACGCCGCCCCTGCGAGCCAGGCGGCGGATGGCGGGCTTCGTGATGCCCTGGATGTTGTCGCGCAACACCTTGCGGTGCCGCTTGGCGCCACCCTTGCCGAGCCCCTTTCCTCCCTTGCCGCGGCCTGTCATCCTTCCTTCCTCGGGCAAAGCAAAACGTGCACAAACAGCAGCTGCAGCGGCTGGCGAGTCGGCTACGGTCTGCGCCCAGCGCGCCCGCCGCCCCCCTATATAGACTCTGGCCCGCCCTCCCCCCACCACGCGCAACCGAGGGCATATAAGCGCAGCACGGAGGCGCGCGGGCCCGTTGTCAAGGCAGCACCGGACGCCGCGCCGCACCTAACCTCCACGCACGCCGCTCCGCTACCGCTACCGCTACCGCCATGGCCCGCACAAAGCAAACGGCCCGCAAGTCCACCGGCGGAAAGGCGCCGCGCAAACAGCTCGCCACCAAGGCGGCGAGGAAGAGCGCGCCCGCCACCGGAGGCGTCAAGAAGCCCCACCGCTACAGGCCGGGCACCGTCGCCCTGCGAGAAATCAGGCGCTACCAGAAGAGCACAGAGCTGCTCATCCGCAAGCTGCCATTCCAGCGCCTAGTGCGCGAGATCGCCCAGGACTTCAAGACCGACCTGCGCTTCCAGAGCTCCGCAGTCATGGCCCTGCAGGAGGCCAGCGAGGCCTACCTCGTCGGCCTCTTCGAAGACACCAACCTGTGCGCAATCCACGCCAAGCGCGTCACCATCATGCCCAAGGACATCCAGCTCGCGCGCCGCATCCGCGGCGAGCGCGCCTAAACCGCGCCGCGGCACCGCACCGCACAAACAAAAACGGCCCTTTTCAGGGCCACTAACATCTCTCCGTCGCGAGCAAACTTTGTCGGTCGCCTGCCTCTCGCCCCGCAACCCAAAAACAAAAACCACCACTTCCCGTCCGTCCGCCACACCCGCTCACTCTGCCTGCCTGCTAGCAGCGCGCAACAATCACACATCATCCCTCCCCGGCGCTCAAAGCGCACAATACCCAACGGCCGACGTCACACCGCACGGGTGGCTGGCCGGCCGCCGCTTTCGTTTCGAAAACAAAAAAAACCCGCACTCCACTCCGACGGCCAACGGCCAGGCAGGCGCGCTCGCTCGCTCTACACGCCACCGAAATCCCCGCCGACTCCTTCCGCATCTCAACGTGCCCCCCCGTTGCAAAACATAACACACACACACACAAAGGAACAAAACAAAGACCAGACACGACTCGACAAGACAGACATCCGAGAAGAACGAACGCAGGCAAGCCAACCAACGTATTCAAACAAAACAACGTGACAGAAAACCAACCGTCGGCCGCCGCCACAAAACAAACACGGCGACAATCAACCACGACAACAACAACAACAACAACACCGCTTACCGCTACCGCCGCCCACACCCGCCACCGACCCCCGCAATCCAACCACCACGGCACGCAAACAGCATCCCCACGGGCATACAGAAACGCCAGACAGACACCCACACCAAACGCAACACGACAATCAAAACCTTCCCCGACGTGCTTTGATGGCCCTGAGAAGGGCCGTTTTGGGCCGCGCGTCTCTTGCGCGCCACTAGACGACGACGGGGGGTGGGGACGACGGAGTCAAGCGCCAAACCCTTCCTTTCCCATCTCTTTCTCCTCTACTCTACTTCTTCTTCTTGGGCGAAGCCTTCGCCTTAGACGGCGTCGTCGCCTTCTTCGGGCGCGGCGCCTTCGGCTTCTTCGTCGGAACCTTGGCGGCCTTCTTCGCCTTCGACGGCGACTTGGCCTTGGCCGGCTTGGCCGCAGCCGCCTTCTTCGCACCCGCGGGAGCGGCCGACGCCGCAGACGCCTTCTTGGCGGCGCCCGCCTTCCGACCGGTCGCCGCCTTCACGCCACCAGCCTTCTTTGCGCCGGCCGCACGGGCGCCCTTCTTCTCCTTGCTGGCCGGAGCGGCGCGCTTCTTCTTGGCACCGCCAGCACGAGCCTTGCCGCCCTCGGCCGCCCCCCCGCCGCCGGCGCCGGCAAGCTTGAACGAGCCGGACGCGCCCTTCCCCTTCGTCTGCACCAGCTCGCCCGCCACGACGGCCGACTTGAGGTACTTCTTGATAAACGGCGCCAGCTTCTCCGCGTCCAGCTTGTAGTGCGCGGCTATGTACTTCTTGATCGCCTGCAGCGACGACCCGCCGCGCTCCTTCAGACTCTTGATGGCGGCCGTCACCATCTCAGAGGTGCGCGGGTGCGCAGGCTTGGCGCGCGGCTTCTTCGCAGACGACGCAGACTTGGCCTTCTTCGTAGTGCCGGTGGCGGCGGGTGCCGCAGCAGTCTCGTTCGTAGCCGCCTGATCTGCCATTTCGACGACGCGCGTAACACACAGCGAGAGCGAGCGGGACGGCAGGCACGCAAGCACAAGAGCAGAGAATCACAAGGCCCAGCCAGTGTCGCGGGCGGGCGCGGACGGCCGAGAGAGCGGCCGCCACTCTGCGCGCCGCCGCGCCGCGCCTCCCGCGCTTGCTACCGCCCAACGTCCGACAGCCTGTGCGGAGCAGCCCCAAACCTGCGCCACAACCGCCCGCGCCTTTCAAACCACCGAGGATGGGGCTACACACAGCCACACCACAGTCGCCAACCAGTCGCCACGGCAGCGCCGCAAACCACGGCCAAACTGCAGCTACCGCGCGCTACAGCCTGGGTCGGCCCGCCGAGAATCGCCGCCCCCGCCCAAATGCCGCCCCCACAGCCCCAGCCGACGACCCGCCACAATGGCCAAACCTTCGGCAAAACTCCCACACCGTCGCCGCGGCAGCCCGGCCAGCGCGGCCGGCGCCACAGCCACACAAGCCGAGGCGTGCGGCGATGACGGCCGTGCAAACGCGCCTCCGCCGCCCCATCGCCTTCCGTCGCCCTCCCGCCGTTTCCCGATCGGCCCGCAGCCGTCGGGCCACATCGCGCGCCGTCCTCCTCCTCTCGCCCGCCAACATTCACAGCCGTTTCTCAACAATTGCCCGCCGCAAACGGACGCCGCCTGCGCAACAGGCGCCGCCGCCCCTCGCCGCTTCCGACCCAACCCCTCGACCGAGGCAAACCGCAATCCGAATCTACAGACCAACCCAATCTGCCGTCAAGCACACACGACAGCCGACCTTACACGTTACGCGTTACACATTACGTTTACACGTCTACGTTAGGTTAGGTTAGGTGGACGTGGGTTAGGTTAAGGGGACTTGGGTTAGGTTAAGCGTCAAACTTAGGTTAAGCATTCAAACACGTCAGGCGTCAGAGGTTAGGTTAGGTTAGGTTAGGTTAGGTTAGGTTACACGTTAGGTTAAGGGGTCAGTGCTAGGTTAAGAAGCGTCAAACGTAGGTTACAAAAGCGTTCAAACGTGAGGCGTGAGCCGGACAGCTTACCTTACGTAGACGTTAGGGGCTCACAGGCTGAGCTCACCTCGCCACACCACACGTTAGGTTCGGTTCGGTTCGCTCGGCTCAGCGTAAAGCGCCGAGGTCAGGGTTACGTTCGTTCACCTTCGGGCGCCACACTTTCGGTTGAAAGGTCGCGACGGGACGACGTCGGCAGGCACGCCGCAAACGAACAAAAACGTACAGACGACGTCGGAAACCGCCGACAGACGGGGGAGCAGCACGACCACGACCACGACCAGACACCGAGCGCGAACGAGACACACGCGAACCACCCCCACCGGCCAAAGGGCACCACACAACAACCCAGAGCACCACGTGTCGACACCAGAGCAACCCGCCGCTCACGCGACATGGCTGGCACCGAAGGGCAACCGCCCGCAACTGCGCTTTCCGCGCCGGCCCGGATGCACGTCGTGCTACAACAACACCACTACCGTACACAGCCGCTGTTCACAACATCACTATCAATGGCGCGCCCGCGGCTCGCCGCCGTCGCAGTCGCAGCCCCAACGCCAGCACTTTTGCACCACCATTCACACGCACCGCAACACAGCTCGCCGACACAGCCGAACAAAACAAACACCACACAACAACAGCAACAACGCCGCCGCCTCTACTTGTGCCGGCGACCCACCCCGCCGATGGCGCACCTCTCGCCAGCCGGCAATCGACACACACGCACCCACCCACCGGGGCCCAGTGCAAAAAAAAAAAAAAAAAAACACACAAAAACAAAAAAACCAAACAACACAAACGACACGGGAAGCGCACACCGCCACTTCGCGCGCACGCCACCAACCAGTCGTCGTCTCAAAATAACAAACACAAACAAAATAAACTAACAACTAGGGCAACACAAAACAAAAACGCCTCGCACGAACCGCCCACAAAAAGGACAAGCACACGCACAGCCTCTGCTGACGACCACGACGCAGCGGCACGCTGCTCCTGTCCCGCGCCCCGCGCCCCACTCGATTCACAACTCACGCGACACCGTCAACGACGGGCTCGCTTCCCGCAACCTACCACCTTTCCGCCACGACGCACAGCCCCAGCCCCACCCGACGACGCCCGTGGCAACGACTGCACTTTCACCACCGCCTCCCCCTTCCCCCCCAAAACACACACACACACACACACACAGCCAGCCAAAAACGCACTCGCGACCCACACATGCACGTGCATCGGCACACGCCAACCAGTCAACGTCGACAACCACACGCAAGGCTCGAAACGAAACCGGCGTCCTTCCACGTTGCCATCAAGCTACGCGACACAAGACACAAGGAACCAACACAACAGCCGGCCCCACTAATTCCCACTCTCACGCCGCAAAAAGCACACCGAAACCGCCAAACGCACGCACATTCCCCTTCGCACTGACACCACCGACCGGCTCGCTACCACACACCTCTCGGCAGCCGTTTCACGCCAATTCGCCACACCGCCCACACAGTCGACAAGCGCCCGCCCTGTACGGCACACGCAACGACGCAGCGCAGCAAAGGGCGCCCGCAACACATACCTCTCCGCCGCCCGACGCGCCAACCGCCACACCACACCGCCAGCCACTCGCAAATTGTGCACTGCCACCAGCCACACGTCCAACACGCCGCGCCGCCTCCGGCCACCCGCCAGGGGGCGCTCACGTCCGCGACAACAGCGCGGCCCGCCGGGCCGGGCCGAACCGAACCGAGCCGCCGCTGCTCTGCACTCGGCACGGCCACACCCTGCTGCAGACCGGGCTCGTCCCTCTGTACGCGTCTGCCTGCGCATCAACACAACACGACCTTTTTTTTTTTTTTCCTCTCTACCGCCATCCCTTCTTCTCGCGTTTTACTCGTTGTTGCAGCAGCGGCGCACACCTACACATCCACAGCCCCAGCCGAGCCGGCCTCACCTCAGGGCCCGCCGCCAGCGTCTCCTCCTCGGGCACAGGTGCGGTGCTGTGGCCGCCCATCCAACCGCATTGCTGGCCGTCCAGCCACCAGGCGTTCCCACTGCCGCGAGCCACGCCGCGCACCGACCCTGCTGCAGAAAACGAAGCATAGCCAGAGACCGACCGATACACAAAGCAAGCCGTCGCCTCGCCTCTTGTCCTTCCTGCCTTCCTTCCGCCCCCGCCCTTCTCACACCACCGCCTCTCCACTTTCGCCCCCCCCCCCCCTCCTTTTTTTTCTTCTTTCTTTCTTTCTTTGGCCCTCTCTCCTTCCCGCCATGGCGGTTACGGCACCGCCTGCAGCGGCAGATTTTTTGCGCCCACACGCCTACTCCTACCACCATTAACCTTGCCCTGCCCTGCCCATCAACGTCGCAGTCGAACCGACGCTTGCCAACACACTGCCCACGTTCCTTTCTCTTTTCGGCCTACGCCCATTACGCGCCGCCGCCACAGCACCTTCCCTTCCCACAACACACCGACGTCATCACACGCACCCAAAACAGGGGCCACGACCGTGTTCCTCGCCCACTCCCATCCCGCACGGTACGCACATTCCCAACTACTACCGCGCACCCTCCCTTTCCACTCTGTGTGTCTCTGTGTCTGTGTCCTGTCCGCGCGTGACGCCTCTCAACATCCGCCGTCCCCCGTCCCGTTTTCGCCCCCATGCCGTCGTCGCGCCGCCTCCTCCCCGTCCACCGCCGCCCCTGTCCGCCCCGCACCACACCATACACCGCTGCTTGTCCCGGCCGTTGCCACCAAAGGCGCCGACCGCAAACGCGCCACGCCGCAGCCCCCGTGCGTCTCGCGCTCGCTTGCATCTCCGTGCCGACGCTGCCTCTCTTCCCACTCGCACTCGACCTCGACAACACAGTCTTTGGCTCCGCCACTGCGTGTTCCGGTGGTACGCACGCTGCAACACGTATGTATTCATTACCAGAGCGATGGCGAGGCATGACAGCATCTCTGTCTGACCAGAGAGTTCTTTATCGCTGCTAGTCGGCGCTTGGACCGCGCCAGACGACAGTAGTGGCACGCACCGGGTCGCCAGGAACAGTTGTTATATATATTGTAGCGCGAGTCGGGAGAGGTAGTAGTCGGTCGACAGTAGTAGCGGGTGGACGGTTGTACTGAGCGGGCGTCGGCGGCGTGCTCTGCTCGTCTCGCGACTCTGGTCACGGTTCGGGACGATGTATAGTATATTGTGTTATAATCAAGAGGTGGTGTGACGCTGCATTGCGCAAATCTGATAACGTATGTTCATTGTACTTATTTTGTTCAACAACACAAGCCCCACTATTACTTTTTTTCTAAAGTAACTTTTGTCTCTTAACGAAAAACATTCACTTTTTAAAGACTACTTCCTATGGCATTTCCCTCCAAGGAGTGCAATTAATTACCAGCCAGCACTCATTCATTGCACACAGCTGTGTAAGGGGTATCTACAATCGAGGAGCGGATATAAATGCAATTTTTTGTTTCTTTTTGTTTTTTGTTTTGTGTGTGTGTTGTAACCTCCCAGCAATATTTAAAATAATGGACAATGTTATTTACGGATGCTAATGGACATTGCGCTAATTGTAACCTCGCCCACAATGAGAGGTATTGAAAATGGCAACAACAATGTGCAATTCGCAATCTGACTCAAATATAAAGTCTTCACACAACATTTAAAAAAGTCCGTTCAGTGACAAGAAACTTCAATTAAACCGAAATATCGGTCTTTGGCCCTGTGCAAAACAATCGGAATTAAAGTCTTACCTCCGAATAAATGGATGTCACATTTCTGCTCTGGTTGTTGCGCAGCGCTTGGAGGAACTGCATTGCAAATAATAATATTCTCTTTTTTTGTGATTTTAGTGACATTTTTCTTCAAAGAAGTGGAACGAACTCTTTAGTTCAATAAAAGATTAAATGTTTGAAAAATGCTTTTGAAATAAAAATTATTATTGGGGAACTTGTTGGAGCATAATTACAATAAATACAATTTCTCATTATCTAATGATTATATTAATTAACAGTATACCTTATTCACCATCTTGACCAGTGTTGCCGACCGCCTACATCACACAACCGCACTCGGCTGCTACTACTGACCGACCGCTCTGCATGACGACTATTAGCGTACTGCACGCGACGACTACTGACAGAGTACAGCCCTCAACTACACAGACTGACTGACTGACTGAGAACCGCTCGCAACACTCGCGCAGTCCAGCGCAAACTCTCTGGTCACAGATGCTACAATGTCTCGCCATCGCTACTATGTTACATACGTGTTTCAGTGTCTTTTTCATTGGGGTAACGATCTTTGGCTCTTTTTATTCTGAATACAGGGCCAAAGGTCAACGGCTGCTGCCCTTATACAATTTATCAGGTTTCATTATGTCTGTTGCAATGTTACATACGGTTCACTCTTTCATTAATATTATCGTTGGGTTTGTTTTGTAGGGACGTTAACATTCTGGCACATTTTTATTATCATCGGACTCTCTGCTATTTGTGCAGGGAGGTTATACCTGGGTCCATTTCCATTTCCATTTACATTTTAATATTGATAGACTTTTTGTTTTCTTTTTTGTTTCTTGTTGTTTTTCCTTCTTTTTTTTTGTTGTTTTTTTTCTTTTGTTTTGTTTTTCCCGCTCTCACCACCACCGCCGCATCACGCCTTCCGTTTTCTTGGTTTCTTTTCTGTGCTTCAACATCACCGCGCCCCATTTCCACACCACAGCCATCAGCCTCCAAGACGGGCGGGCGCAGTGTGCCATTTCCGGCGCACAAGCACACCCGTACGGTACTCTCCTCGCCCCCACGCCACCAACAACACAGCGACCACGCGGCTTTCAGGCACGGCACGGCACGGCACGGCACCGGCGAAATGCGCCGCCCCCGCCCCCGCCCCTCCGCGCATCCGTCCGTCTCGCCACGTTCACTGACAGCCGCGTCTGCGGCTACACCACGACAACCACAACACAACACCGCTCCCCTCCCTGGCAACTCACATTGTTTTTCTCCTCCTCTTTTGCACAAACCACAACGCCGAGCACAGGCGCAAGCCACCCACACCGCGCCCCTCCCCGTCCCGTCTTTGGCCGCCGCTCCTCGTTTCCTCGTTTGCCCCCTCCCATCTCCCGAAATGCCATGCCAGCAGCGTTACGCATGCCCCTCCCCTGTCCACACAACACTACCGCCTAACGAACAGCCTTTTCCGGGCCACATGCAGGGCACGCCCACCTCCAAACACTGCCAATTCACGGACGCACGCACGCACACACACACACACACACACACACACACACTCACTTTCTCGACACCTTTCTGTACGGAGGGTGCGTCATCTCGACCGTGACAGAGTGACGGCAACTATCGACGATCCATTTCCCCCCACTGGTAAAACATGTCCACTAACACCTACATACATCATTCAAGTACACAGACAATAGCATACACACAATGGGAGGGCACACGAACATGGACGGCACGGCACTGTCATACACTCTTCCTCAGAACCATATCAACAAACGTTACGTACATCCGGGAAAGCGAAAGCGAAAGCGAAAGCAAAGGCAAAGCCCAATGCAGCCGTCAAAGGTAACGTTCACCACGGCAGACACTTGCAGCCGCGCCGCCGTTAAACGCATTTCAGTGCGGCTCCAATACGCCTCCGACACGGGAACGTTCCGTTGCTCTACGAATGCGTTTCTCCCCTTTTTCCCTTCCTCTCTCTTTTGCCCCCCCCTCCTTGCACTCTTGCCTCATTCCTCACGTTCTGCCCAGACATTCGACCGATCAGAGTCAACCTTTCGTTACCGTTCTCAGCGCGACGGTGTACAACAGTATGACGGGTGTGCCCAAGACTTCGGTTCAGTTGCGTGACGCCGGTCTATCGCGCCGATCGACAGTTACTCAGGGGGCGACGGATCGGACCACGTCACCGACACACAAAACACTTTCAAACAAACAAACAAATACATACCGGATGGACACAGACAAACACGTGTACAGACATTCGCCAAACAAACGACCGGCGCCGCCGCCGCCGCCGCCGTCTAGCGTGCATCTTGAATGACGACATCGGTGTGCGTGCGTCGTACGCAATCAGTCAGACACGGCTATCAAACATCAGAGTCGAATGGTACATCATCGTGCGTGTCGCCGTACACGTACAGTACAATACAACAACAATGCGTCTTAATGGCACGTTCATTTCAACGTCACTCACACACCTCCACGCTGCAGTTACGTCGCACCATTGTCAAACTCGGCGTACAGCAAAGGGAATAGTGGGCGGCAAAAACAAACCAAACAAAAACATTTCACATTTCACCCTCGCCATGTATGATGTGCAAAAAAACAAACCCGCAAACGGCCGTCGTTACGGTGACACAAAAGTCGCCGATCGCACTGTCCCCCCTCGCAGACGGGTAACACACAAACACACACACACCCCAACAACACCAATGGGTCAAAAACCACGCCAACGAGGCGTGCCACCATTCCACGCCACGGCGACCAACCTCGTGGCCGTACCCCGCGCAACACGCTTTGACGCGCCCCCCCACCCACAATCAAAATGCACACATACATCACAGCCGTCCACACAAACAACAACAACAACAACAATTCCGCCCTTCCCGCAAAAGGCAAGTTGGTGGCCCTGAAAAGGGCCGTTTCGCCGCTCTCGCAACGGAGGAGCCTTCTCCATCCTTCCTTCCATTCCAGAGCCACCTCCTTACTTGGAGCTCGTGTACTTGGTCACCGCCTTCGTGCCCTCGCTCACGGCGTGCTTGGCCAGCTCGCCAGGCAGCAACAGCCGCACAGCGGTCTGGATCTCGCGGGACGTGATGGTCGAGCGCTTGTTGTAGTGCGCCAGGCGAGAAGCCTCGGCCGCAATGCGCTCGAAAATGTCGTTCACGAAGCTGTTCATGATGCTCATCGCCTTCGACGAGATGCCCGTGTCAGGGTGCACCTGCTTCAGCACCTTGTAGATGTAGATGGCATAGCTCTCCTTCCTCTTGCGCTTCTTCTTCTTGTCGCCCTTCGAAATGTTCTTCTGCGCCTTGCCAGCCTTCTTGGCGGCCTTCCCGCTAGTCTTGGGCGGCATCTCCAACCAACGTACGGCAGCAGCAACACCAGTAGCAAGCGCTCCGCTCTAGTCAGCGTCTCCCCACACAGTGGCACCCGCCGCCAGCCGCCGCCGCACCTTTACCAGCTCGCCCTGTTGCGGCCGCCGACCAATGGGGCGCGCGCGCAACCGGCCGCCGCACCCGAGCCCATAAAGCACCCCCACCCCGGCTGCGCCGGCACGCACTCCGCTGCTCGACTCGCTGCCGCTCGCACCGGTCGTTTTCGTTTCCGTTTCGTGTGCACCGTCGCTAGCCCATCGCCATGTCCGGACGCGGAAAGGGAGGCAAAGTCAAGGGCAAGTCAAAGTCCCGCTCAAGCAGGGCTGGGCTCCAGTTCCCGGTCGGCAGAATCCACCGCCTCCTGCGCAAGGGAAACTACGCAGAGCGCGTCGGCGCCGGGGCGCCCGTCTACCTCGCCGCCGTCATGGAGTACCTCGCGGCTGAGGTGCTCGAGCTGGCCGGAAACGCGGCCCGCGACAACAAGAAGACGCGCATCATCCCGCGCCACCTGCAGCTTGCCATCCGCAACGACGAGGAGCTCAACAAGCTCCTGTCGGGCGTCACCATCGCACAGGGTGGTGTCCTGCCCAACATCCAGGCCGTCCTGCTGCCAAAGAAGACCGAGAAGAAGGCCTAAAGGAGGCCAGGCAATCGCAGCGCCGCGTGCTCCCCTGCACGCAACGCGCTTTGCCGGCTCGGCCCACAACAATCGGCCCTTTTCAGGGCCACCACACAAACCTACGTCCAAAGCAAAATTTCAGTCGTCCTCGCCGCACCTTGTTTTGTTTTAACTTTGCACTGTCACAGCACAGCCGCCGCCGGCGCACGTCCGCCATCTTGTCGTCCACACAGCCCGTGTGGCCCAACACACACACACACGCACACATTTTGCACCGTCGCAGTCGCCTTCCAAACCGACAACGGCAGCAATAATGACCATTGTTAAAGGGAGGCGTGTCGACACACCGCCCTCCACTCCCGCGCGCAACGGCCGTCGACACGAACGAAACAGCTGATCCGGCCGCCTATGCCCACACGCCTTGCCTCGGAAACCCCAACGCCGCCGCAAACAAACACACAGAGACAAACCACGCAAGCAAATAATCACCGCCTCTCGCACAACAACACACAGCCCGCCCGCCATCTCCGTCGCGATCGATACAAAGACACACAAACGAAGCAGCTCCACACACAGCCAGCCACATGACACGTTTCCTTTCCTTCTCCCCTCCCAGTCACATCACGTCGCTCAAACGGAAAGAAAGAAACAAACAAACAAACAACACAGCGCGCACACACGCAGCAACAACACAGACTCTTTCGCACTTTTCAACTTCCGAACAGTGTGGTGGCCCTGAAAAGGGCCGTTTTCTAGTCTCTCCCACCCACAAGCACGGCCGCGGGAAGGCCAGCGCCCGCTGCGACGCAGCCTAACCGCCGAAACCGTACAGGGTGCGCCCCTGCCTCTTCAGGGCGTACACCACGTCCATGGCCGTCACAGTCTTGCGCTTGGCGTGCTCAGTGTACGTCACCGCGTCGCGGATCACGTTCTCCAGGAACACCTTCAGCACCCCGCGGGTCTCCTCGTAGATCAGACCAGAGATGCGCTTCACGCCGCCCCTGCGAGCCAGGCGGCGGATGGCGGGCTTCGTGATGCCCTGGATGTTGTCGCGCAACACCTTGCGGTGCCGCTTGGCGCCACCCTTGCCGAGCCCCTTTCCTCCCTTGCCGCGGCCTGTCATCCTTCCTTCCTCGGGCAAAGCAAAACGTGCACAAACAGCAGCTGCAGCGGCTGGCGAGTCGGCTACGGTCTGCGCCCAGCGCGCCCGCCGCCCCCCTATATAGACTCTGGCCCGCCCTCCCCCCACCACGCGCAACCGAGGGCATATAAGCGCAGCACGGAGGCGCGCGGGCCCGTTGTCAAGGCAGCACCGGACGCCGCGCCGCACCTAACCTCCACGCACGCCGCTCCGCTACCGCTACCGCTACCGCCATGGCCCGCACAAAGCAAACGGCCCGCAAGTCCACCGGCGGAAAGGCGCCGCGCAAACAGCTCGCCACCAAGGCGGCGAGGAAGAGCGCGCCCGCCACCGGAGGCGTCAAGAAGCCCCACCGCTACAGGCCGGGCACCGTCGCCCTGCGAGAAATCAGGCGCTACCAGAAGAGCACAGAGCTGCTCATCCGCAAGCTGCCATTCCAGCGCCTAGTGCGCGAGATCGCCCAGGACTTCAAGACCGACCTGCGCTTCCAGAGCTCCGCAGTCATGGCCCTGCAGGAGGCCAGCGAGGCCTACCTCGTCGGCCTCTTCGAAGACACCAACCTGTGCGCAATCCACGCCAAGCGCGTCACCATCATGCCCAAGGACATCCAGCTCGCGCGCCGCATCCGCGGCGAGCGCGCCTAAACCGCGCCGCGGCACCGCACCGCACAAACAAAAACGGCCCTTTTCAGGGCCACTAACATCTCTCCGTCGCGAGCAAACTTTGTCGGTCGCCTGCCTCTCGCCCCGCAACCCAAAAACAAAAACCACCACTTCCCGTCCGTCCGCCACACCCGCTCACTCTGCCTGCCTGCTAGCAGCGCGCAACAATCACACATCATCCCTCCCCGGCGCTCAAAGCGCACAATACCCAACGGCCGACGTCACACCGCACGGGTGGCTGGCCGGCCGCCGCTTTCGTTTCGAAAACAAAAAAAACCCGCACTCCACTCCGACGGCCAACGGCCAGGCAGGCGCGCTCGCTCGCTCTACACGCCACCGAAATCCCCGCCGACTCCTTCCGCATCTCAACGTGCCCCCCCGTTGCAAAACATAACACACACACACACAAAGGAACAAAACAAAGACCAGACACGACTCGACAAGACAGACATCCGAGAAGAACGAACGCAGGCAAGCCAACCAACGTATTCAAACAAAACAACGTGACAGAAAACCAACCGTCGGCCGCCGCCACAAAACAAACACGGCGACAATCAACCACGACAACAACAACAACAACAACACCGCTTACCGCTACCGCCGCCCACACCCGCCACCGACCCCCGCAATCCAACCACCACGGCACGCAAACAGCATCCCCACGGGCATACAGAAACGCCAGACAGACACCCACACCAAACGCAACACGACAATCAAAACCTTCCCCGACGTGCTTTGATGGCCCTGAGAAGGGCCGTTTTGGGCCGCGCGTCTCTTGCGCGCCACTAGACGACGACGGGGGGTGGGGACGACGGAGTCAAGCGCCAAACCCTTCCTTTCCCATCTCTTTCTCCTCTACTCTACTTCTTCTTCTTGGGCGAAGCCTTCGCCTTAGACGGCGTCGTCGCCTTCTTCGGGCGCGGCGCCTTCGGCTTCTTCGTCGGAACCTTGGCGGCCTTCTTCGCCTTCGACGGCGACTTGGCCTTGGCCGGCTTGGCCGCAGCCGCCTTCTTCGCACCCGCGGGAGCGGCCGACGCCGCAGACGCCTTCTTGGCGGCGCCCGCCTTCCGACCGGTCGCCGCCTTCACGCCACCAGCCTTCTTTGCGCCGGCCGCACGGGCGCCCTTCTTCTCCTTGCTGGCCGGAGCGGCGCGCTTCTTCTTGGCACCGCCAGCACGAGCCTTGCCGCCCTCGGCCGCCCCCCCGCCGCCGGCGCCGGCAAGCTTGAACGAGCCGGACGCGCCCTTCCCCTTCGTCTGCACCAGCTCGCCCGCCACGACGGCCGACTTGAGGTACTTCTTGATAAACGGCGCCAGCTTCTCCGCGTCCAGCTTGTAGTGCGCGGCTATGTACTTCTTGATCGCCTGCAGCGACGACCCGCCGCGCTCCTTCAGACTCTTGATGGCGGCCGTCACCATCTCAGAGGTGCGCGGGTGCGCAGGCTTGGCGCGCGGCTTCTTCGCAGACGACGCAGACTTGGCCTTCTTCGTAGTGCCGGTGGCGGCGGGTGCCGCAGCAGTCTCGTTCGTAGCCGCCTGATCTGCCATTTCGACGACGCGCGTAACACACAGCGAGAGCGAGCGGGACGGCAGGCACGCAAGCACAAGAGCAGAGAATCACAAGGCCCAGCCAGTGTCGCGGGCGGGCGCGGACGGCCGAGAGAGCGGCCGCCACTCTGCGCGCCGCCGCGCCGCGCCTCCCGCGCTTGCTACCGCCCAACGTCCGACAGCCTGTGCGGAGCAGCCCCAAACCTGCGCCACAACCGCCCGCGCCTTTCAAACCACCGAGGATGGGGCTACACACAGCCACACCACAGTCGCCAACCAGTCGCCACGGCAGCGCCGCAAACCACGGCCAAACTGCAGCTACCGCGCGCTACAGCCTGGGTCGGCCCGCCGAGAATCGCCGCCCCCGCCCAAATGCCGCCCCCACAGCCCCAGCCGACGACCCGCCACAATGGCCAAACCTTCGGCAAAACTCCCACACCGTCGCCGCGGCAGCCCGGCCAGCGCGGCCGGCGCCACAGCCACACAAGCCGAGGCGTGCGGCGATGACGGCCGTGCAAACGCGCCTCCGCCGCCCCATCGCCTTCCGTCGCCCTCCCGCCGTTTCCCGATCGGCCCGCAGCCGTCGGGCCACATCGCGCGCCGTCCTCCTCCTCTCGCCCGCCAACATTCACAGCCGTTTCTCAACAATTGCCCGCCGCAAACGGACGCCGCCTGCGCAACAGGCGCCGCCGCCCCTCGCCGCTTCCGACCCAACCCCTCGACCGAGGCAAACCGCAATCCGAATCTACAGACCAACCCAATCTGCCGTCAAGCACACACGACAGCCGACCTTACACGTTACGCGTTACACATTACGTTTACACGTCTACGTTAGGTTAGGTTAGGTGGACGTGGGTTAGGTTAAGGGGACTTGGGTTAGGTTAAGCGTCAAACTTAGGTTAAGCATTCAAACACGTCAGGCGTCAGAGGTTAGGTTAGGTTAGGTTAGGTTAGGTTAGGTTACACGTTAGGTTAAGGGGTCGAGTGCTAGGTTAAGAAGCGTCAAACGTAGGTTACAAAAGCGTTCAAACGTGAGGCGTGAGCCGGACAGCTTACCTTACGTAGACGTTAGGGGCTCACAGGCTGAGCTCACCTCGCCACACCACACGTTAGGTTCGGTTCGGTTCGCTCGGCTCAGCGTAAAGCGCCGAGGTCAGGGTTACGTTCGTTCACCTTCGGGCGCCACACTTTCGGTTGAAAGGTCGCGACGGGACGACGTCGGCAGGCACGCCGCAAACGAACAAAAACGTACAGACGACGTCGGAAACCGCCGACAGACGGGGGAGCAGCACGACCACGACCACGACCAGACACCGAGCGCGAACGAGACACACGCGAACCACCCCCACCGGCCAAAGGGCACCACACAACAACCCAGAGCACCACGTGTCGACACCAGAGCAACCCGCCGCTCACGCGACATGGCTGGCACCGAAGGGCAACCGCCCGCAACTGCGCTTTCCGCGCCGGCCCGGATGCACGTCGTGCTACAACAACACCACTACCGTACACAGCCGCTGTTCACAACATCACTATCAATGGCGCGCCCGCGGCTCGCCGCCGTCGCAGTCGCAGCCCCAACGCCAGCACTTTTGCACCACCATTCACACGCACCGCAACACAGCTCGCCGACACAGCCGAACAAAACAAACACCACACAACAACAGCAACAACGCCGCCGCCTCTACTTGTGCCGGCGACCCACCCCGCCGATGGCGCACCTCTCGCCAGCCGGCAATCGACACACACGCACCCACCCACCGGGGCCCAGTGCAAAAAAAAAAAAAAAAAAAAACACACAAAAACAAAAAAACCAAACAACACAAACGACACGGGAAGCGCACACCGCCACTTCGCGCGCACGCCACCAACCAGTCGTCGTCTCAAAATAACAAACACAAACAAAATAAACTAACAACTAGGGCAACACAAAACAAAAACGCCTCGCACGAACCGCCCACAAAAAGGACAAGCACACGCACAGCCTCTGCTGACGACCACGACGCAGCGGCACGCTGCTCCTGTCCCGCGCCCCGCGCCCCACTCGATTCACAACTCACGCGACACCGTCAACGACGGGCTCGCTTCCCGCAACCTACCACCTTTCCGCCACGACGCACAGCCCCAGCCCCACCCGACGACGCCCGTGGCAACGACTGCACTTTCACCACCGCCTCCCCCTTCCCCCCCAAAACACACACACACACACACACACAGCCAGCCAAAAACGCACTCGCGACCCACACATGCACGTGCATCGGCACACGCCAACCAGTCAACGTCGACAACCACACGCAAGGCTCGAAACGAAACCGGCGTCCTTCCACGTTGCCATCAAGCTACGCGACACAAGACACAAGGAACCAACACAACAGCCGGCCCCACTAATTCCCACTCTCACGCCGCAAAAAGCACACCGAAACCGCCAAACGCACGCACATTCCCCTTCGCACTGACACCACCGACCGGCTCGCTACCACACACCTCTCGGCAGCCGTTTCACGCCAATTCGCCACACCGCCCACACAGTCGACAAGCGCCCGCCCTGTACGGCACACGCAACGACGCAGCGCAGCAAAGGGCGCCCGCAACACATACCTCTCCGCCGCCCGACGCGCCAACCGCCACACCACACCGCCAGCCACTCGCAAATTGTGCACTGCCACCAGCCACACGTCCAACACGCCGCGCCGCCTCCGGCCACCCGCCAGGGGGCGCTCACGTCCGCGACAACAGCGCGGCCCGCCGGGCCGGGCCGAACCGAACCGAGCCGCCGCTGCTCTGCACTCGGCACGGCCACACCCTGCTGCAGACCGGGCTCGTCCCTCTGTACGCGTCTGCCTGCGCATCAACACAACACGACCTTTTTTTTTTTTTTCCTCTCTACCGCCATCCCTTCTTCTCGCGTTTTACTCGTTGTTGCAGCAGCGGCGCACACCTACACATCCACAGCCCCAGCCGAGCCGGCCTCACCTCAGGGCCCGCCGCCAGCGTCTCCTCCTCGGGCACAGGTGCGGTGCTGTGGCCGCCCATCCAACCGCATTGCTGGCCGTCCAGCCACCAGGCGTTCCCACTGCCGCGAGCCACGCCGCGCACCGACCCTGCTGCAGAAAACGAAGCATAGCCAGAGACCGACCGATACACAAAGCAAGCCGTCGCCTCGCCTCTTGTCCTTCCTGCCTTCCTTCCGCCCCCGCCCTTCTCACACCACCGCCTCTCCACTTTCGCCCCCCCCCCCCCTCCTTTTTTTTCTTCTTTCTTTCTTTCTTTGGCCCTCTCTCCTTCCCGCCATGGCGGTTACGGCACCGCCTGCAGCGGCAGATTTTTTGCGCCCACACGCCTACTCCTACCACCATTAACCTTGCCCTGCCCTGCCCATCAACGTCGCAGTCGAACCGACGCTTGCCAACACACTGCCCACGTTCCTTTCTCTTTTCGGCCTACGCCCATTACGCGCCGCCGCCACAGCACCTTCCCTTCCCACAACACACCGACGTCATCACACGCACCCAAAACAGGGGCCACGACCGTGTTCCTCGCCCACTCCCATCCCGCACGGTACGCACATTCCCAACTACTACCGCGCACCCTCCCTTTCCACTCTGTGTGTCTCTGTGTCTGTGTCCTGTCCGCGCGTGACGCCTCTCAACATCCGCCGTCCCCCGTCCCGTTTTCGCCCCCATGCCGTCGTCGCGCCGCCTCCTCCCCGTCCACCGCCGCCCCTGTCCGCCCCGCACCACACCATACACCGCTGCTTGTCCCGGCCGTTGCCACCAAAGGCGCCGACCGCAAACGCGCCACGCCGCAGCCCCCGTGCGTCTCGCGCTCGCTTGCATCTCCGTGCCGACGCTGCCTCTCTTCCCACTCGCACTCGACCTCGACAACACAGTCTTTGGCTCCGCCACTGCGTGTTCCGGTGGTACGCACGCTGCAACACGTATGTATTCATTACCAGAGCGATGGCGAGGCATGACAGCATCTCTGTCTGACCAGAGAGTTCTTTATCGCTGCTAGTCGGCGCTTGGACCGCGCCAGACGACAGTAGTGGCACGCACCGGGTCGCCAGGAACAGTTGTTATATATATTGTAGCGCGAGTCGGGAGAGGTAGTAGTCGGTCGACAGTAGTAGCGGGTGGACGGTTGTACTGAGCGGGCGTCGGCGGCGTGCTCTGCTCGTCTCGCGACTCTGGTCACGGTTCGGGACGATGTATAGTATATTGTGTTATAATCAAGAGGTGGTGTGACGCTGCATTGCGCAAATCTGATAACGTATGTTCATTGTACTTATTTTGTTCAACAACACAAGCCCCACTATTACTTTTTTTCTAAAGTAACTTTTGTCTCTTAACGAAAAACATTCACTTTTTAAAGACTACTTCCTATGGCATTTCCCTCCAAGGAGTGCAATTAATTACCAGCCAGCACTCATTCATTGCACACAGCTGTGTAAGGGGTATCTACAATCGAGGAGCGGATATAAATGCAATTTTTTGTTTCTTTTTGTTTTTTGTTTTGTGTGTGTGTTGTAACCTCCCAGCAATATTTAAAATAATGGACAATGTTATTTACGGATGCTAATGGACATTGCGCTAATTGTAACCTCGCCCACAATGAGAGGTATTGAAAATGGCAACAACAATGTGCAATTCGCAATCTGACTCAAATATAAAGTCTTCACACAACATTTAAAAAAGTCCGTTCAGTGACAAGAAACTTCAATTAAACCGAAATATCGGTCTTTGGCCCTGTGCAAAACAATCGGAATTAAAGTCTTACCTCCGAATAAATGGATGTCACATTTCTGCTCTGGTTGTTGCGCAGCGCTTGGAGGAACTGCATTGCAAATAATAATATTCTCTTTTTTTGTGATTTTAGTGACATTTTTCTTCAAAGAAGTGGAACGAACTCTTTAGTTCAATAAAAGATTAAATGTTTGAAAAATGCTTTTGAAATAAAAATTATTATTGGGGAACTTGTTGGAGCATAATTACAATAAATACAATTTCTCATTATCTAATGATTATATTAATTAACAGTATACCTTATTCACCATCTTGACCAGTGTTGCCGACCGCCTACATCACACAACCGCACTCGGCTGCTACTACTGACCGACCGCTCTGCATGACGACTATTAGCGTACTGCACGCGACGACTACTGACAGAGTACAGCCCTCAACTACACAGACTGACTGACTGACTGAGAACCGCTCGCAACACTCGCGCAGTCCAGCGCAAACTCTCTGGTCACAGATGCTACAATGTCTCGCCATCGCTACTATGTTACATACGTGTTTCAGTGTCTTTTTCATTGGGGTAACGATCTTTGGCTCTTTTTATTCTGAATACAGGGCCAAAGGTCAACGGCTGCTGCCCTTATACAATTTATCAGGTTTCATTATGTCTGTTGCAATGTTACATACGGTTCACTCTTTCATTAATATTATCGTTGGGTTTGTTTTGTAGGGACGTTAACATTCTGGCACATTTTTATTATCATCGGACTCTCTGCTATTTGTGCAGGGAGGTTATACCTGGGTCCATTTCCATTTCCATTTACATTTTAATATTGATAGACTTTTTGTTTTCTTTTTTGTTTCTTGTTGTTTTTCCTTCTTTTTTTTTGTTGTTTTTTTTCTTTTGTTTTGTTTTTCCCGCTCTCACCACCACCGCCGCATCACGCCTTCCGTTTTCTTGGTTTCTTTTCTGTGCTTCAACATCACCGCGCCCCATTTCCACACCACAGCCATCAGCCTCCAAGACGGGCGGGCGCAGTGTGCCATTTCCGGCGCACAAGCACACCCGTACGGTACTCTCCTCGCCCCCACGCCACCAACAACACAGCGACCACGCGGCTTTCAGGCACGGCACGGCACGGCACGGCACCGGCGAAATGCGCCGCCCCCGCCCCCGCCCCTCCGCGCATCCGTCCGTCTCGCCACGTTCACTGACAGCCGCGTCTGCGGCTACACCACGACAACCACAACACAACACCGCTCCCCTCCCTGGCAACTCACATTGTTTTTCTCCTCCTCTTTTGCACAAACCACAACGCCGAGCACAGGCGCAAGCCACCCACACCGCGCCCCTCCCCGTCCCGTCTTTGGCCGCCGCTCCTCGTTTCCTCGTTTGCCCCCTCCCATCTCCCGAAATGCCATGCCAGCAGCGTTACGCATGCCCCTCCCCTGTCCACACAACACTACCGCCTAACGAACAGCCTTTTCCGGGCCACATGCAGGGCACGCCCACCTCCAAACACTGCCAATTCACGGACGCACGCACGCACACACACACACACACACACACACACACACTCACTTTCTCGACACCTTTCTGTACGGAGGGTGCGTCATCTCGACCGTGACAGAGTGACGGCAACTATCGACGATCCATTTCCCCCCACTGGTAAAACATGTCCACTAACACCTACATACATCATTCAAGTACACAGACAATAGCATACACACAATGGGAGGGCACACGAACATGGACGGCACGGCACTGTCATACACTCTTCCTCAGAACCATATCAACAAACGTTACGTACATCCGGGAAAGCGAAAGCGAAAGCGAAAGCAAAGGCAAAGCCCAATGCAGCCGTCAAAGGTAACGTTCACCACGGCAGACACTTGCAGCCGCGCCGCCGTTAAACGCATTTCAGTGCGGCTCCAATACGCCTCCGACACGGGAACGTTCCGTTGCTCTACGAATGCGTTTCTCCCCTTTTTCCCTTCCTCTCTCTTTTGCCCCCCCCTCCTTGCACTCTTGCCTCATTCCTCACGTTCTGCCCAGACATTCGACCGATCAGAGTCAACCTTTCGTTACCGTTCTCAGCGCGACGGTGTACAACAGTATGACGGGTGTGCCCAAGACTTCGGTTCAGTTGCGTGACGCCGGTCTATCGCGCCGATCGACAGTTACTCAGGGGGCGACGGATCGGACCACGTCACCGACACACAAAACACTTTCAAACAAACAAACAAATACATACCGGATGGACACAGACAAACACGTGTACAGACATTCGCCAAACAAACGACCGGCGCCGCCGCCGCCGCCGCCGTCTAGCGTGCATCTTGAATGACGACATCGGTGTGCGTGCGTCGTACGCAATCAGTCAGACACGGCTATCAAACATCAGAGTCGAATGGTACATCATCGTGCGTGTCGCCGTACACGTACAGTACAATACAACAACAATGCGTCTTAATGGCACGTTCATTTCAACGTCACTCACACACCTCCACGCTGCAGTTACGTCGCACCATTGTCAAACTCGGCGTACAGCAAAGGGAATAGTGGGCGGCAAAAACAAACCAAACAAAAACATTTCACATTTCACCCTCGCCATGTATGATGTGCAAAAAAACAAACCCGCAAACGGCCGTCGTTACGGTGACACAAAAGTCGCCGATCGCACTGTCCCCCCTCGCAGACGGGTAACACACAAACACACACACACCCCAACAACACCAATGGGTCAAAAACCACGCCAACGAGGCGTGCCACCATTCCACGCCACGGCGACCAACCTCGTGGCCGTACCCCGCGCAACACGCTTTGACGCGCCCCCCCACCCACAATCAAAATGCACACATACATCACAGCCGTCCACACAAACAACAACAACAACAACAATTCCGCCCTTCCCGCAAAAGGCAAGTTGGTGGCCCTGAAAAGGGCCGTTTCGCCGCTCTCGCAACGGAGGAGCCTTCTCCATCCTTCCTTCCATTCCAGAGCCACCTCCTTACTTGGAGCTCGTGTACTTGGTCACCGCCTTCGTGCCCTCGCTCACGGCGTGCTTGGCCAGCTCGCCAGGCAGCAACAGCCGCACAGCGGTCTGGATCTCGCGGGACGTGATGGTCGAGCGCTTGTTGTAGTGCGCCAGGCGAGAAGCCTCGGCCGCAATGCGCTCGAAAATGTCGTTCACGAAGCTGTTCATGATGCTCATCGCCTTCGACGAGATGCCCGTGTCAGGGTGCACCTGCTTCAGCACCTTGTAGATGTAGATGGCATAGCTCTCCTTCCTCTTGCGCTTCTTCTTCTTGTCGCCCTTCGAAATGTTCTTCTGCGCCTTGCCAGCCTTCTTGGCGGCCTTCCCGCTAGTCTTGGGCGGCATCTCCAACCAACGTACGGCAGCAGCAACACCAGTAGCAAGCGCTCCGCTCTAGTCAGCGTCTCCCCACACAGTGGCACCCGCCGCCAGCCGCCGCCGCACCTTTACCAGCTCGCCCTGTTGCGGCCGCCGACCAATGGGGCGCGCGCGCAACCGGCCGCCGCACCCGAGCCCATAAAGCACCCCCACCCCGGCTGCGCCGGCACGCACTCCGCTGCTCGACTCGCTGCCGCTCGCACCGGTCGTTTTCGTTTCCGTTTCGTGTGCACCGTCGCTAGCCCATCGCCATGTCCGGACGCGGAAAGGGAGGCAAAGTCAAGGGCAAGTCAAAGTCCCGCTCAAGCAGGGCTGGGCTCCAGTTCCCGGTCGGCAGAATCCACCGCCTCCTGCGCAAGGGAAACTACGCAGAGCGCGTCGGCGCCGGGGCGCCCGTCTACCTCGCCGCCGTCATGGAGTACCTCGCGGCTGAGGTGCTCGAGCTGGCCGGAAACGCGGCCCGCGACAACAAGAAGACGCGCATCATCCCGCGCCACCTGCAGCTTGCCATCCGCAACGACGAGGAGCTCAACAAGCTCCTGTCGGGCGTCACCATCGCACAGGGTGGTGTCCTGCCCAACATCCAGGCCGTCCTGCTGCCAAAGAAGACCGAGAAGAAGGCCTAAAGGAGGCCAGGCAATCGCAGCGCCGCGTGCTCCCCTGCACGCAACGCGCTTTGCCGGCTCGGCCCACAACAATCGGCCCTTTTCAGGGCCACCACACAAACCTACGTCCAAAGCAAAATTTCAGTCGTCCTCGCCGCACCTTGTTTTGTTTTAACTTTGCACTGTCACAGCACAGCCGCCGCCGGCGCACGTCCGCCATCTTGTCGTCCACACAGCCCGTGTGGCCCAACACACACACACACGCACACATTTTGCACCGTCGCAGTCGCCTTCCAAACCGACAACGGCAGCAATAATGACCATTGTTAAAGGGAGGCGTGTCGACACACCGCCCTCCACTCCCGCGCGCAACGGCCGTCGACACGAACGAAACAGCTGATCCGGCCGCCTATGCCCACACGCCTTGCCTCGGAAACCCCAACGCCGCCGCAAACAAACACACAGAGACAAACCACGCAAGCAAATAATCACCGCCTCTCGCACAACAACACACAGCCCGCCCGCCATCTCCGTCGCGATCGATACAAAGACACACAAACGAAGCAGCTCCACACACAGCCAGCCACATGACACGTTTCCTTTCCTTCTCCCCTCCCAGTCACATCACGTCGCTCAAACGGAAAGAAAGAAACAAACAAACAAACAACACAGCGCGCACACACGCAGCAACAACACAGACTCTTTCGCACTTTTCAACTTCCGAACAGTGTGGTGGCCCTGAAAAGGGCCGTTTTCTAGTCTCTCCCACCCACAAGCACGGCCGCGGGAAGGCCAGCGCCCGCTGCGACGCAGCCTAACCGCCGAAACCGTACAGGGTGCGCCCCTGCCTCTTCAGGGCGTACACCACGTCCATGGCCGTCACAGTCTTGCGCTTGGCGTGCTCAGTGTACGTCACCGCGTCGCGGATCACGTTCTCCAGGAACACCTTCAGCACCCCGCGGGTCTCCTCGTAGATCAGACCAGAGATGCGCTTCACGCCGCCCCTGCGAGCCAGGCGGCGGATGGCGGGCTTCGTGATGCCCTGGATGTTGTCGCGCAACACCTTGCGGTGCCGCTTGGCGCCACCCTTGCCGAGCCCCTTTCCTCCCTTGCCGCGGCCTGTCATCCTTCCTTCCTCGGGCAAAGCAAAACGTGCACAAACAGCAGCTGCAGCGGCTGGCGAGTCGGCTACGGTCTGCGCCCAGCGCGCCCGCCGCCCCCCTATATAGACTCTGGCCCGCCCTCCCCCCACCACGCGCAACCGAGGGCATATAAGCGCAGCACGGAGGCGCGCGGGCCCGTTGTCAAGGCAGCACCGGACGCCGCGCCGCACCTAACCTCCACGCACGCCGCTCCGCTACCGCTACCGCTACCGCCATGGCCCGCACAAAGCAAACGGCCCGCAAGTCCACCGGCGGAAAGGCGCCGCGCAAACAGCTCGCCACCAAGGCGGCGAGGAAGAGCGCGCCCGCCACCGGAGGCGTCAAGAAGCCCCACCGCTACAGGCCGGGCACCGTCGCCCTGCGAGAAATCAGGCGCTACCAGAAGAGCACAGAGCTGCTCATCCGCAAGCTGCCATTCCAGCGCCTAGTGCGCGAGATCGCCCAGGACTTCAAGACCGACCTGCGCTTCCAGAGCTCCGCAGTCATGGCCCTGCAGGAGGCCAGCGAGGCCTACCTCGTCGGCCTCTTCGAAGACACCAACCTGTGCGCAATCCACGCCAAGCGCGTCACCATCATGCCCAAGGACATCCAGCTCGCGCGCCGCATCCGCGGCGAGCGCGCCTAAACCGCGCCGCGGCACCGCACCGCACAAACAAAAACGGCCCTTTTCAGGGCCACTAACATCTCTCCGTCGCGAGCAAACTTTGTCGGTCGCCTGCCTCTCGCCCCGCAACCCAAAAACAAAAACCACCACTTCCCGTCCGTCCGCCACACCCGCTCACTCTGCCTGCCTGCTAGCAGCGCGCAACAATCACACATCATCCCTCCCCGGCGCTCAAAGCGCACAATACCCAACGGCCGACGTCACACCGCACGGGTGGCTGGCCGGCCGCCGCTTTCGTTTCGAAAACAAAAAAAACCCGCACTCCACTCCGACGGCCAACGGCCAGGCAGGCGCGCTCGCTCGCTCTACACGCCACCGAAATCCCCGCCGACTCCTTCCGCATCTCAACGTGCCCCCCCGTTGCAAAACATAACACACACACACACAAAGGAACAAAACAAAGACCAGACACGACTCGACAAGACAGACATCCGAGAAGAACGAACGCAGGCAAGCCAACCAACGTATTCAAACAAAACAACGTGACAGAAAACCAACCGTCGGCCGCCGCCACAAAACAAACACGGCGACAATCAACCACGACAACAACAACAACAACAACACCGCTTACCGCTACCGCCGCCCACACCCGCCACCGACCCCCCGCAATCCAACCACCACGGCACGCAAACAGCATCCCCACGGGCATACAGAAACGCCAGACAGACACCCACACCAAACGCAACACGACAATCAAAACCTTCCCCGACGTGCTTTGATGGCCCTGAGAAGGGCCGTTTTGGGCCGCGCGTCTCTTGCGCGCCACTAGACGACGACGGGGGGTGGGGACGACGGAGTCAAGCGCCAAACCCTTCCTTTCCCATCTCTTTCTCCTCTACTCTACTTCTTCTTCTTGGGCGAAGCCTTCGCCTTAGACGGCGTCGTCGCCTTCTTCGGGCGCGGCGCCTTCGGCTTCTTCGTCGGAACCTTGGCGGCCTTCTTCGCCTTCGACGGCGACTTGGCCTTGGCCGGCTTGGCCGCAGCCGCCTTCTTCGCACCCGCGGGAGCGGCCGACGCCGCAGACGCCTTCTTGGCGGCGCCCGCCTTCCGACCGGTCGCCGCCTTCACGCCACCAGCCTTCTTTGCGCCGGCCGCACGGGCGCCCTTCTTCTCCTTGCTGGCCGGAGCGGCGCGCTTCTTCTTGGCACCGCCAGCACGAGCCTTGCCGCCCTCGGCCGCCCCCCCCGCCGCCGGCGCCGGCAAGCTTGAACGAGCCGGACGCGCCCTTCCCCTTCGTCTGCACCAGCTCGCCCGCCACGACGGCCGACTTGAGGTACTTCTTGATAAACGGCGCCAGCTTCTCCGCGTCCAGCTTGTAGTGCGCGGCTATGTACTTCTTGATCGCCTGCAGCGACGACCCGCCGCGCTCCTTCAGACTCTTGATGGCGGCCGTCACCATCTCAGAGGTGCGCGGGTGCGCAGGCTTGGCGCGCGGCTTCTTCGCAGACGACGCAGACTTGGCCTTCTTCGTAGTGCCGGTGGCGGCGGGTGCCGCAGCAGTCTCGTTCGTAGCCGCCTGATCTGCCATTTCGACGACGCGCGTAACACACAGCGAGAGCGAGCGGGACGGCAGGCACGCAAGCACAAGAGCAGAGAATCACAAGGCCCAGCCAGTGTCGCGGGCGGGCGCGGACGGCCGAGAGAGCGGCCGCCACTCTGCGCGCCGCCGCGCCGCGCCTCCCGCGCTTGCTACCGCCCAACGTCCGACAGCCTGTGCGGAGCAGCCCCAAACCTGCGCCACAACCGCCCGCGCCTTTCAAACCACCGAGGATGGGGCTACACACAGCCACACCACAGTCGCCAACCAGTCGCCACGGCAGCGCCGCAAACCACGGCCAAACTGCAGCTACCGCGCGCTACAGCCTGGGTCGGCCCGCCGAGAATCGCCGCCCCCGCCCAAATGCCGCCCCCACAGCCCCAGCCGACGACCCGCCACAATGGCCAAACCTTCGGCAAAACTCCCACACCGTCGCCGCGGCAGCCCGGCCAGCGCGGCCGGCGCCACAGCCACACAAGCCGAGGCGTGCGGCGATGACGGCCGTGCAAACGCGCCTCCGCCGCCCCATCGCCTTCCGTCGCCCTCCCGCCGTTTCCCGATCGGCCCGCAGCCGTCGGGCCACATCGCGCGCCGTCCTCCTCCTCTCGCCCGCCAACATTCACAGCC